>NW_023366839.1:0-80837 GCF_902167145.1 Zea mays
TTGTCGAAAATAGCCATGAATGACCATTTTCAATAATACCGAAGGCTAACACGTACGAGTTTTTAACTAAGAAATGGCATGAATGACCATTTTCAATAATACTGAAGGCTAACACCTACGGATTTTTGACCAAGAAATGGTCTCCACCAGAAATCCAAGAATGTGATCTATGGCAACGAAACATATGTGGGGTGAGGTGTATGAGCCTCTGGTCGATGATCAATGGCCACACAACCCCCATTTTTGTTGAAAATAGCCATGAATGACCATTTTCAATAATACCGAAGGCTAACACGTATGAGTTTTTAACCAAGAAATGGTTTCCACCAGAAATCCAAGAATGTAATCTATGGCAAGGAAACATATGTGGGGTGAGGTTTATGAGCCTCTAGTCGATGATAAATGGCCACACAACCCCCATTTTTTATGAAAATAGCCATGAGCGACCTTGAAAATAGCCATGAGCGAACATTTTCAATAATACTAGAGGCTAAGACCTACGGATTTTTGACCAAGAAATGGTCTCCACCAAAAATCCAAGAATGTGATCTATGGCAAGGAAACATATGTGGGGTGAGGTGTATGAGCATCTGGTCGATAATCAATGGCCACACGACCCCCATTTTGCCGAAAATAGCCATGAATGACCATTTTCAATAATACCGAAGGCTAACACGTACGAGTTTTTAACCAAGAAATGGTTTGCACCAGAAATCCAAGAATGTAATCTATGGCAAGGAAACATATGTGGGGTGAGGTGTACGAACCTCTGGTCGATGATCAATGGCCACACAACCCCCATTTTTTATGAAAATAGCCATGAGCGACCATTTTCAATAATACTAGAGGCTAAGACCTACGGATTTTTGACCAAGAAATGGTCTCCACCAGAAATCCAAGAATGTGATCTATGGCAAGGAAACATATGTGGGGTGAGGTGTATGAGCCTCTGGTCGATGATCAATGGCCACACAACCCCCATTTTTGTCGAAAATAGCCATGAATGACCATTTACAATAATACCGAAGGCTAACACCTACGGATTTTTGACCAAGAAATGGTCTCCACCAGAAATCCAAGAATGTGATCTATGGCAAGGAAAGATATGTGGGGTGAGGTGTATGAGCGTCTGGTCGATGATCAATGGCCACAGAACCCCCATTTTTGTCGAAAATAGCCATGAATGACCATTTTCAATAATACCGAAGGCTAACACCTACGGATTTTTGACCAAGAAATGGTCTCCACCAGAAATCCAAGAATGTGATCTATGGCAAGGAAACATATGTGTAGTGAGGTGTATGAGCCTCTGGTCGAATATCAATGGCCACACAACCCCCATTTTTGTCGAAAATAGCCATGAACGACCATTTTCAATAATATCGAAGGCTAACACCTACGGATTTTTGACCAAGAAATGGTCTCCACCAGAAATCCAAGAATGTGATCTATGGCAAGGAAACATATGTGGGGTGAGGTGTATGAGCCGCTGGTCGACGATCAATGGCCACACAACCCCCATTTTGCCGAAAATAGCCATGAATGACCATTTTCAATAATACCGAAGGCTAACACGTACGAGTTTTTAACCAAGAAATGGTCTCCACCAGAAATCCAAGAATGTGATCTATGGCAAGGAAACATATGTGGGGTGAGGTGTATGAGCCTCTGGTCGATGATCAATGGCCACACAACCCCCATTTTTGTCGAAAATAGCCATGAACGACCATTTTCAATAATACCGAAGGCTAACTCCTATGGATTTTTGACCAAGAAATGGTCTCCACCAGAAATCCAAGAATGTGATCTATGGCAAGGAAACATATGTGGGGTGAGGTGTATGAGCCTCTAGTCGATGATCAATGGCCACACAACCCCCATTTTTGTCGAAAATAGCCATGAATGACCATTTACAATAATACCGAAGGCTAACACCTACGGATTTTTGACCAAGAAATGGTCTCCACCAGAAATCCAAGAATGTGATCTATGGCAAGGAAACATATGTGGGGTGAGGTGTATGAGCCTCTGGTTGATGTTCAATGGCCACACAACCCCCATTTTTGTCGAAAATAGCCATGAACGACCATTTTCAATAATACCGAAGGCTAACACGTACGAGTTTTTAACCAAGAAATGGTTTCCACCAGAAATCCAAGAATGTAATCTATGGCAAGTAAACATATGTGGGGTGAGGTTTATGAGCCTCTAGTCGATGATAAATGGCCACACAACCCCCATTTTTTATGAAAATAGCCATGAGCGACCTTGAAAATAGCCATGAGCGACCATTTTCAATAATACTAGAGGCTAACACCTACGGATTTTAGACCTAGAAATGGTCTCCACCAGAAAGCCAAGAATGTGATCTATGCAAGGAAACATATGTGGGGTGAGGTGTATGAGCGTCTGGTCGATGATCAATGGCCACACAACCCCCATTTTTGTCGAAAATAGCCATGAACGACCATTTTCAATAATACCAAAGGCTAACACCTACGGATATTTGACCAAGAAATGGTCTCAACCAGAAATCCAAGAATGTGATCTATGGCAAGGAAACATATGTGGGGTGAGGTTTATGAGCCTCTAGTCGATGATAAATGGCCACACAACCCCCATTTTTTATGAAAATAGCCACGAGCGACCTTGAAAATAGCCATGAGCGACCATTTTCAATAATACTAGAGGCTAACACCTACGGATTTTAGACCAAGAAATGGTCTCCACCAGAAATCCAAGAATGTGATCTATGGCAAGGAAACATATGTGGGGTGAGGTGTATGAGCGTCTGGTCGATGATCAATGGCCACACAACCCCCATTTTTGTCGAAAATAGCCATGAACGACCATTTTCAATAATACCGAAGGCTAACACCTACGGATTTTTAACCAAGAAATGGTCTCCACCAGAAATCCAAGAATGTGATATATGGCAAGGAAACATATGTGGGGGGAGGTGTATGAGCCTCTAGTCGATGATCAATGGCCACACAACCCCCATTTTTGTCGAAAATAGCCATGAATGACCATTTTCAAAAATACCAAAGGCTAACACGTACGGATTTTTAACCAAGAAATGGTCTCCACCAGAAATCCAAGAATGTGATCTATGGCAAGGAAACATATGTGGGGTGAGGTGTACGAGCCTCTGGTCGATGATCAATGGCCACACAACCCCCATTTTGCCGAAAATAGCCATGAATGACCATTTTCAATAATACCGAAGGCTAACACGTACGAGTTTTTAACCAAGAAATGGTTTCCACCAGAAATCCAAGAATGTAATCTATGGCAAGGAAACATATGTGGGGTGAGGTTTATGAGCCTCTAGTCGATGATAAATGGCCACACAACCCCCATTTTTTATGAAAATAGCCATGAGCGACCTTGAAAATAGCCATGAGCGACCATTTTCAATAATACTAGAGGCTAACACCTATGGATTTTAGACCAAGAAATGGTCTCCACCAGAAATCCAAGAATGTGATCTATGGCAAGGAAACATATGTGGGGTGAGGTGTATGAGCGTCTGGTCGGTGATCAATGGCCACACAACCCCCATTTTTGTCGAAAATAGCCATGAACGACCATTTTCAATAATACCGAAGGCTAACACCTACGGATTTTTGACCAAGAAATGGTCTCCACCAGAAATCCAAGAATGTGATCTATGGCAAGGAAACATATGTGGGGTGAGGTGTATGAGCCTCTAGTCGATGATCAATGGCCACACCATTGATCATCGACCAGACGCTCATACACCTCACCCCACATATGTTTCCTTGCCATAGATCACATTCTTGGATTTCTGGTGGAGACCATTTCTTGGTTAAAAACTCGTACGTGTTAGCCTTCGGTATTATTGAAAATGGTCATTCATGGCTATTTTCGGCAAAATGGGGGTTGTGTGGCCATTGATCATTGACCAGAGGCTCGTACACCTCACCCCACATATGTTTCCTTGCCATAGATCACATTCTTGGATTTCTGGTGGAGACCATTTCTTGGTTAAAAATCCGTACGTGTTAGCCTTTGGTATTTTTGAAAATGGTCATTCATGGCTATTTTCGACAAAAATGGGGGTTGTGTGGCCATTGATCATCGACTAGAGGCTCATACACCTCACCCCACATATGTTTCCTTGCCATAGATCACATTCTTGGATTTCTGGTGGAGACCATTTCTTGGTCAAAAATCCATAGGTGTTAGCCTTCGGTATTATTGAAAATGGTCGTTCATGGCTATTTTCGACAAAAATGGGGGTTGTGTGGCCATTGATCATCGACCAGAGGCTCATACACCTCACCCTACATATGTTTCCTTGCCATAGATCACATTCTTGGATTTCTGGTGGAGACCATTTCTTGGTCAAAAATCCGTAGGTGTTAGCCTTCGATATTATTGAAAATGGTCGTTCATGGCTATTTTCGACAAAAATGGGGGTTGTGTGGCCATTGATCATCGACCAGACGCTCATACACCTCACCCCACATATGTTTCCTTGCCATAGATCACATTCTTGGATTTCTGGTGGAAACCATTTCTTGGTCAGAAATCCGTAGGTGTTAGCCTTCGGTATTATTGAAAATAGTCGTTCATGGCAATTTTTGACAAAAATGGGGGTTGTGTGGTAATACCGAAGGCTAACTCCTACGGATTTTTGACCAAGAAATGGTCTCCACCAGAAATCCAAGAATGTGATCTATGGCAAGGAAACATATGTGGGGTGAGGTGTATGAGCCTCTAGTCGATGATCAATGGCCACACAACCCCCATTTTTTATGAAAATAGCCATGAGCGACCTTGAAAATAGCCATGAGCGACCATTTTCAATAATACTAGAGGCTAACACCTACGGATTTTTGACCAAGAAATGGTCTCTACCAGAAATCCAAGAATGTGATCTATGGCAAGGAAACATATGTGGGGTGAGGTGTATGAGCCTCTGGTCGATGATCAATGGCCACACAACCCTAATTTTTGTCGAAAATAGCCATGAACGACCATTTTCAATGACACTGACGGCTAACACCTACGGATTTTTGACCAAGAAATGGTCTCCACCATAAATCCAAGAATGTGATCTATGGCAAGGAAACATATGTGTAGTGAGGTGTATGAGCCTCTGTTCGAAGAACAATGGCCACACAACCCCCATTTTTGTCGAAAATAGCCATGAATGACCATTTTCAAAAATACCAAAGGCTAACACATTCGGATTTTTGCCCAAGAAATGGTCTCCACCAGAAATCCAAGAATGTGATCTATGGCAAGGAAACATATGTGGGGTGAGGTGTATGAGCCTCTGGTCGATGATCAATGGCCACACAACCCCCAATTTGCCGAAAATAGCCATGAATGACCATTTTCAATAATACCGAAGGCTAACACGTACGAGTTTTTAACCAAGAAATGGTTTCTACCAGAAATCCAAGAATGTAATCTATGGCAAGGAAACATATGTGGGGTGAGGTTTATGAGCCTCTAGTCGATGATAAATGGCCACACAACCCCCATTTTTTATGAAAATAGCCATGAGCGACCTTGAAAATAGCCATGAGCGACCATTTTCAATAATATTAGAGGCTAAGACCTACGGATTTTTGACCAAGAAATGGTCTCCACTAGAAATCCAAGAATGTGATCTATGGCAAGGAAACATATGTGGGGTGAGGTGTATGAGCCTCTGGTCGATGATCAATGGCCACACAACCCCCATTTTTGTCGAAAATAGCCATGAATGACCATTTACAATAATACCGAAGGCTAACACCTACGGATTTTTGACCAAGAAATGGTCTCCACCAGAAATCCAAGAATGTGATCTATGGCAAGGAAACATATGTGGGGTGAGGTGTATGAGCCTCTGGTCGATGATCAATGGCCACACAACCCCCATTTTTGTCGAAAATAGCCATGAACGACCATTTTCAATAATATCGAAGGCTAACACCTACTGATTTTTGACCAAGAAATGGTCTCCACCAGAAATCCAAGAATGTGATCTACGACAAGGAAACATATGTGGGGTGAGGTGTATGAGCCTCTGGTCGACGATCAATGGCCACACAACCCCCATTTTGCCGAAAATAGCCATGAATGACCATTTTCAATAATACCGAAGGCTAACACGTACGAGTTTTTAACCAAGAAATGGTTTCCACCAGAAATCCAAGAATGTAATCTATGGCAAGGAAACATATGTGGGGTGAGGTGTATGAGCCACTAGTCGATGATCAATGGCCACACAACCCCCATTTTGCCGAAAATAGTCATGAATGACCATTTTCAATAATACCGAAGGCTAACACGTACGAGTTTTTAACCAAGAAATGGTTTCCACCAGAAATCCAAGAATGTAATCTATGGCAAGTAAACATATGTGGGGTGAGGTTTATGAGCCTCTAGTCGATGATAAATGGCCACACAACCCCCATTTTTTATGAAAATAGCCATGAGCGACCTTGAAAATAGCCATGAGCGACCATTTTCAATAATACTAGAGGCTAACACCTACGGATTTTAGACCAAGAAATGGTCTCCACCAGAAATCCAAGAATGTGATCTATGGCAAGGAAACATATGTGGGGTGAGGTGTATGAGCCTCTGGTCGACGATCAATGGCCACACAACCCCCATTTTTGTCGAAAATAGCCATGAATGACCATTTACAATAATACCGAAGGCTAACACCTACGGATTTTTGACCAAGAAATGGTCTCCACCGGAAATCCAAGAATGTGATCTATGGCAAGGAAACATATGTGGGGTGAGGTGTATGAGCCTCTGGTCGATGATCAATGGCCACACAACCCCCATTTTTGTCGAAAATAGCCATGAACGACCATTTTCAATAATATCGAAGGCTAACACCTACGGATTTTTGACCAAGAAATGGTCTCCACCAGAAATCCAAGAATGTGATCTACGACAAGGAAACATATGTGGGGTGAGGTGTATGAGCCTCTGGTCGACGATCATTGGCCACACAACCCCCATTTTGCCGAAAATAGCCATGAATGACCATTTTCAATAATACCGAAGGCTAACACGTACTAGTTTTTAACCAAGAAATGGTTTCCACCAGAAATCCAAGAATGTAATCTATGGCAAGGAAACATATGTGGGGTGAGGTTTATGAGCCTCTAGTCGATGATAAATGGCCACACATCCCCCATTTTTTATGAAAATAGCCATGAGCGACCTTGAAAATAGCCATGAGCGACCATTTTCAATAATATTAGAGGCTAAGACCTACGGATTTTTGACCAAGAAATGGTCTCCACCAGAAATCCAAGAATGTGATCTATGGCAAGGAAACATATGTGGGGTGAGGTGTATGAGCCTCTGGTCGATGATCAATGGCCACACAACCCCCATTTTTGTCGAAAATAGCCATGAATGGCCATTTACAATAATACCGAAGGCTAACACCTACGGATTTTTGACCAAGAAATGGTCTCCACCAGAAATCCAAGAATGTGATCTATGGCAAGGAAACATATGTGGGGTGAGGTGTATGAGCCTCTGGTCGATGATCAATGGCCACACAACCCCCATTTTTGTCGAAAATAGCCATGAACGACCATTTTCAATAATATCGAAGGCTAACACCTACGGATTTTTGACCAAGAAATGGTCTCCACCAGAAATCCAAGAATGTAATCTATGGCAAGGAAACATATGTGGGGTGAGGTTTATGAGCCTCTAGTCGATGATAAATGGCCACACAACCCCCATTTTTTATGAAAATAGCCATGAGCGACCTTGAAAATAGCCATGAGCGACCATTTTCAATAATACTAGAGGCTAACACCTACGGATTTTAGACCAAGAAATGGTCTCCACCAGAAATCCAAGAATGTGATCTATGGCAAGGAAACATATGTGGGGTGAGGTGTATGAGCGTCTGGTCGATGATAAATGGAAATGGGGGTTGTGTGGCCATTGATCATCGACCAGAGGCTCATACCACACAACCCCCATTTTCCCGAAAATAGCCATGAACGACAATTTTCAATAATACCGAAGGCTAACACCTACGGATTTTTGACCAAGAAATGGTCTCCACCAGAAATCCAAGAATGTGATCTATGGCAAGGAAACATATGTGGGGTGAGGTGTATGAGCCTCTAGTCGATGATCAATGGCCACACAACCCCCATTTTTGTCGAAAATAGCCATGAATGACCATTTTCAAAAATACCAAAGGCTAACACGTACGGATTTTTGACCAAGAAATGGTCTCCACCAGAAATCCAAGAATGTGATCTATGGCAAGGAAACATATGTGGGGTGAGGTGTACGAGCCTCTGGTCGATGATCAATGGCCACACAACCCCCATTTTGCCGAAAATAGCCATGAACGACCATTTTCAATAATACCGAAGGCTAACACGTACGAGTTTTTAACCAACAAATGGTCTCCACCAGAAATCCAAGAATGTGATCTATGGCAAGGAAACATATGTGGGGTGAGGTTTATGAGCCTCTGGTCGACGATCAATGGCCACACAACCCCCATTTTTTTATGAAAATAGCCATGAGCGACCATTTTCAATAATACTAGAGGCTAAGACCTACGGATTTTTGACCAAGAAATGGTCTCCACCAGAAATCCTAGAATGTGATCTATGGCAAGGAAACATATGTGGGGTGAGGTGTATGAGCCTCTAGTCGATGATAAATGGCCACACAACCCCCATTTTTTATGAAAATAGCCATGAGCGACCTTGAAAATAGCCATGAGCGACCATTTTCAATAATACTAGAGGCTAACACCTACGGATTTTAGACCAAGAAATGGTCTCCACCAGAAATCCAAGAATGTGATCTATGGCAAGAAAACATATGTGGGGTGAGGTGTATGAGCCTCTAGTCGATGATAAATGGCCACACAACCCCCATTTTTTATGAAAATAGCCATGAGCGACCTTGAAAATATCCATGAGCGACCATTTTCAATAATACTAGAGGCTAACACCTACGGATTTTAGACCAAGAAATGGTCTCCACCAGAATTCCAAGAATGTGATCTATGGTAAGGAAACATATGTGGGGTGAGGTGTACGAGCCTCTTGTCGATGATCAATGGCCACACAACCCTCATTTTTATGAAAATAGCCATGAGCGGATAATACTAGAGGCTAACACCTACGGATTTTAGACCAAGAAATGGTCTCCACCAGAAATCCAAGAATGTGATCTATGGCAAGGAAACATATGTGGGGTGAGGTGTATGAGCGTCTGGTCGATGATCAATGGCCACACAACCCCCATTTTGCCGAAAATAGCCATGAACGACCATTTTCAATAATACCGAAGGCTAACACGTACGAGTTTTTGACCAAGAAATGGTCTCCACCAGAAATCCAAGAATGTGATATATGGCAAGGAAACATATGTGGGGTGAGGTGTATGAGCCTCTGGTCGACGATCAATGGCCACACAACCCCCATTTTTGTCAAAAATAGCCATGAATGACCATTTACAATAATACCGAAGGCTAACACCTACGGATTTTTGACCAAGAAATGGTCTCCACCAGAAATCCATGAATGTGATCTATGGCAAGGAAACATATGTGGGGTGAGGTGTATGAGCCTCTGGTCGATGATCAATGGCCACACAACCCCCATTTTTGTCGAAAATAGCCATGAACGACCATTTTCAATAATATCGAAGGCTAACACCTACGGATTTTTGACCAAGAAATGGTCTCCACCAGAAATCCAAGAATGTGATCTATGGCAAGGAAACATATGTGGGGTGAGGTGTATGAGCCTCTGATCGATGATCAATGGCCACACAACCCCCATTTTTGTCGAAAATAGCCATGAACGACCATTTTCAATAATACCGAAGGCTAACACGTATGGATTTTCGACCAAGAAATGGTCTCCACCAGAAATCCGATAATGTGATCTATGGCTAGGAAACATATGTGAGGTGAGGTGTACGAGCCTCTGGTCGATGATCAATGGCCACACAACCCCCATTTTTGTCAAAAATAGCCATGAACGACCATTTTCAATAATACCGAAGGCTAACACCTACAGATTTTTGACCAAGAAATGGTCTCCACCAGAAATCTAAGAATGTGATCTATGGCAAGGAAACATATGTGCAGTGAGGTGTATGAGCCTCTGGTCGATGATCAATGGCCACACAACCCCCATTTTGTCAAAAATAGCCATGAACGACCATTAGCCTTTGGTATTTTTGAAAATGGTCGTTCATGGCTATTTTTGACAAAAATGGGGGTTGTGTGGCCATTGATTATCAACTAGAGGCTCATACACCTCACCCCACATATGTTTCCTTGCCATAGATCACATTCTTGGATTTCTGGTGAGACCATGTCTTGGTCAAAAATCCGTAGGTGTTAGCCTTCAGTATTATTGAAAATGGTCGTTCATGGCTATTTTCGACAAAAATGGGGGTTGTGTGGCCATTGATCATCGACCAGACGCTCATACACCTCACCCCACATATGTTTCCTTGCCATAGATCACATTCTTGGATTTCTGGTGGAGACCATTTCTTGGTTAAAAACTCGTACGTGTTAGCCTTCGGTATTATTGAAAATGGTCGTTCATGGCTATTTTCGACAAAAATTAGGGTTGTGTGGCCATTGATCGTCGACCAGAGGCTCATACACCTCACCCCACATATGTTTCCTTACCATAGATCACATTCTTGGATTTCTGGTGGAGACCATTTCTTGGTCAAAAATCCGTAGGTGTTAGCCTTCGATATTATTGAAAATGGTCGTTCATGGCTATTTTCGACAAAAATGGGGGTTGTGTGGCCATTGATCATCGACCAGAGGCTCATACACCTCACCCCACATATGTTTCCTTGCCATAAATCACATTCTTGGATTTCTGGTGGAGACCATTTCTTGGTCAAAAATCCGTAGGTGTTAGCCTTCGGTATTATTGAAAATGGTCGTTCATGGCTATTTTCGACAAAAATGGGGGTTGTGTGGCCATTGATCATCGACCAGACGCTCATACACCTCACCCCACATATGTTTCCTTGCCATAGATCACATTCTTGGATTTCTGGTGGAGACCATTTCTTGGTCTAAAATCCGTAGGTGTTAGCCTCTAGTATTATTGAAAATGGTCGCTCATGGCTATTTTCAAGGTCGCTCATGGCTATTTTCATAAAAAATGGGGGTTGTGTGGCCATTTATCATCGACTAGAGGCTCATAAACCTCACCCCACATATGTTTCCTTGCCATAGATTACATTCTTGGATTTCTGGTGGAAACCATTTCTTGGTTAAAAACTCGTACGTGTTAGCCTTCGGTATTATTGAAAATGGTCATTCATGGCTATTTTCGGCAAAATGGGGGTTGTGTGGCCATTGATCGTCGACCAGAGGCTCATACACCTCACCCCACATATGTTTCCTTGTCGTAGATCACATTCTTGGATTTCTGGTGGAGACCATTTCTTGGTCAAAAATCCGTAGGTGTTAGCCTTCGATATTATTGAAAATGGTGGTTCATGGCTATTTTCGACAAAAATTTGGGTTGTGTGGCCATTGATCATCGACCAGAGGCTCATACACCTCACCCCACATATGTTTCCTTGCCATAGATCACATTCTTGGATTTCTGGTGGAAACCATTTCTTGGTCAAAAATCCGTAGGTGTTAGCCTTCGGTATTATTGAAAATGGTCGTTCATGGCTATTTTCGGCAAAATGGGGGTTGTGTGGCCATTGATCATCGACCAGAGGCTCGTACACCTCACCCCACATATGTTTCCTTGCCATATATCACATTCTTGGATTTCTGGTGGTGACCATTTCTTGGTCAAAAATCCGTAGGTGTTAGCCTTCGGTATTATTGAAAATGGTCATTCATGGCTATTTTCGACAAAAATGGGGGTTGTGTGGCCATTGATCATCGACCAGAGGCTCATACACCTCACCCCACATATGTTTCCTTGCCATAGATCACATTCTTGGATTTCTGGTGGAGACCATTTCTTGGTCAAAAATCCGTAGGTGTTAGCCTTCGATATTATTGAAAATGGTCGTTCATGGCTATTTTCGACAAAAATGGGGGTTGTGTGGCCATTGATCATCGACCAGAGGCTCATACACCTCACCCCACATATGTTTCCTTGCCATAGATTACATTCTTGGATTTCTGGTGGAGACCATTTCTTGGTCTAAAATCCGTAGGTGTTAGCCTCTAGTATTATTGAAAATTGTCGCTCATGGCTATTTTCATAAAAAATGGGGGTTGTGTGGCCATTGATCATCGACCAGAGGCTCGTACACCTCACCCCACATATGTTTCCTTGCCATAGATTACATTCTTGGATTTCTGGTGGAAACCATTTCTTGGTTAAAAACTCGTACGTGTTAGCCTTCGGTATTATTGAAAATGGTCATTCATGGCTATTTTCGGCAAAATGGGGGTTGTGTGGCCATTGATCATCGACCAGAGGCTCATACACCTCACCCCACATATGTTTCCTTGCCATAGATCACATTCTTGGATTTCTGGTGGAGACCATTTCTTGGTCAAAAATCTGTAGGTCTTAGCCTCTAGTATTATTGAAAATGGTCACTCATGGCTATTTTCATAAACAATGGGGGTTGTGTGGCCATTTATCATCGACTAGAGGCTCATAAAACTCACCCCACATATGTTTCCTTGCCATAGATCACATTCTTGGATTTCTGGTGGAGACCATTTCTTGGTTAAAAACTCGTACGTGTTAGCCTTCGGTATTATTGAAAATGGTCGTTCATGGCTATTTTCGACAAAACTTAGGGTTCTATGGCCATTGATCGTCGACCAGAGGCTCATACACCTCACCCCACATATGTTTCCTTGCCATAGATCACATTCTTGGATTTCTGGTGGAGACCATTTCTTGGTCAAAAATCCGTAGGTGTTAGCCTTCGATATTATTGAAAATGGTCGTTCATGGCTATTTTCGACAAAAATGGGGGTTGTGTGGCCATTGATCATCGACCAGAGGCTCATACACCTCACCCCACATATGTTTCCTTGCCATAGATCACATTCTTGGATTTCTGGTGGAGACCATTTCTTGGTCAAAAATCCGTAGGTGTTAGCCTTCGGTATTATTGAAAATGGTCGTTCATGGCTATTTTCGACAAAAATGGGGGTTGTGTGGCCATTGATCATCGACCAGACGCTCATACACCTCACCCCACATATGTTTCCTTGCCATAGATCACATTCTTGGATTTCTGGTGGAGACCATTTCTTGGTCTAAAATCCGTAGGTGTTAGCCTCTAGTATTATTGAAAATGGTCGCTCATGGCTATTTTCAAGGTCGCTCATGGCTATTTTCATAAAAAATGGGGGTTGTGTGGCCATTTATCATCGACTAGAGGCTCATAAACCTCACCCCACATATGTTTCCTTGCCATAGATTACATTCTTGGATTTCTGGTGGAAACCATTTCTTGGTTAAAAACTCGTACGTGTTAGCCTTCGGTATTATTAAAAATGGTCATTCATGGCTATTTTCGGCAAAATGGGGGTTGTGTGGCCATTGATCGTCGACCAGAGGCTCATACACCTCACCCCACATATGTTTCCTTGTCGTTGATCACATTCTTGGACTTCTGGTGGAGACCATTTCTTGGTCAAAAATCCGTAGGTGTTAGCCTTCGATATTATTGAAAATGGTCGTTCATGGCTATTTTCGACAAAAATTTTGGGTTGTGTGGCCATTGATCATCGACCAGAGGCTCATACACCTCACCCCACATATGTTTCCTTGCCACAGATCACATTCTTGGATTTCTGGTGGAAACCATTTCTTGGTCAAAAATCCGTAGGTGTTAGCCTTCGGTATTATTGAAAATGGTCGTTCATGGCTATTTTCGGCAAAATGGGGTTGTGTGGCCATTGATCATCGACCAGAGGCTCGTACACCTCACCCCACATATGTTTCCTTGCCATAGATCACATTCTTGGATTTCTGGTGGAGACCATTTCTTGGTCAAAAATCCGTAGGTGTTAGCCTTCGGTATTATTGAAAATGGTCATTCATGGCTATTTTCGACAAAAATGGGGGTTGTGTGGCCATTGATCATCGACCAGAGGCTCATACACCTCACCCCACATATGTTTCCTTGCCATAGATCACATTCTTGGATTTCTGGTGGAGACCATTTCTTGGTCAAAAATCCGTATATGTTAGCCTTCGATATTATTGAAAATGGTCGTTCATGGCTATTTTCGACAAAAATGGGGGTTGTGTGGCCATTGATCATCGACCAGAGGCTCATACACCTCACCCCACATATGTTTCCTTGCCATAGATTACATTCTTGGATTTCTGGTGGAGACCATTTCTTGGTCTAAAATCCGTAGGTGTTAGCCTCTAGTATTATTGAAAATGGTCGCTCATGGCTATTTTCATAAAAAATGGGGGTTGTGTGGCCATTGATCATCGACCAGAGGCTCGTACACCTCACCCCACATATGTTTCCTTGCGATAGATTACATTCTTGGATTTCTGGTGGAAACCATTTCTTGGTTAAAAACTCGTACGTGTTAGCCTTCGGTATTATTGAAAATGGTCATTCATGGCTATTTTCGGCAAAATGGGGGTTGTGTGGCCATTGATCATCGACCAGAGGCTCATACACCTCACCTCACATATGTTTCCTTGCCATAGATCACATTCTTGGATTTCTGGTGGAGACCATTTCTTGGTCAAAAATCCGTAGGTCTTAGCCTCTAGTATTATTGAAAATGGTCGCTCATGGCTATTTTCATAAAAAATGGGGGTTGTGTGGCCATTTATCATCGACTAGAGGCTCATAAACCTCACCCCACATATGATTCCTTGCCATAGATCACATTCTTGGATTTCTGGTGGAGACCATTTCTTGGTTAAAAACTCGTACGTGTTAGCCTTCGGTATTATTGAAAATGGTCGTTCATGGCTATTTTCGGCAAAATGGGGGTTGTGTGGCCATTGATCATCGACCAGAGGCTCATACACCTCACCCCACATATGTTTCCTTGTCGTTGATCACATTCTTGGACTTCTGGTGGAGACCATTTCTTGGTCAAAAATCCGTAGGTGTTAGCCTTCGATATTATTGAAAATGGTCGTTCATGGCTATTTTCGACAAAAATTTTGGGTTGTGTGGCCATTGATCATCGACCAGAGGCTCATACACCTCACCCCACATATGTTTCCTTGCCACAGATCACATTCTTGGATTTCTGGTGGAAACCATTTCTTGGTCAAAAATCCGTAGGTGTTAGCCTTCGGTATTATTGAAAATGGTCGTTCATGGCTATTTTCGGCAAAATGGGGTTGTGTGGCCATTGATCATCGACCAGAGGCTCGTACACCTCACCCCACATATGTTTCCTTGCCATAGATCACATTCTTGGATTTCTGGTGGAGACCATTTCTTGGTCAAAAATCCGTAGGTGTTAGCCTTCGGTATTATTGAAAATGGTCATTCATGGCTATTTTCGACAAAAATGGGGGTTGTGTGGCCATTGATCATCGACCAGAGGCTCATACACCTCACCCCACATATGTTTCCTTGCCATAGATCACATTCTTGGATTTCTGGTGGAGACCATTTCTTGGTCAAAAATCCGTATATGTTAGCCTTCGATATTATTGAAAATGGTCGTTCATGGCTATTTTCGACAAAAATGGGGGTTGTGTGGCCATTGATCATCGACCAGAGGCTCATACACCTCACCCCACATATGTTTCCTTGCCATAGATTACATTCTTGGATTTCTGGTGGAGACCATTTCTTGGTCTAAAATCCGTAGGTGTTAGCCTCTAGTATTATTGAAAATGGTCGCTCATGGCTATTTTCATAAAAAATGGGGGTTGTGTGGCCATTGATCATCGACCAGAGGCTCGTACACCTCACCCCACATATGTTTCCTTGCGATAGATTACATTCTTGGATTTCTGGTGGAAACCATTTCTTGGTTAAAAACTCGTACGTGTTAGCCTTCGGTATTATTGAAAATGGTCATTCATGGCTATTTTCGGCAAAATGGGGGTTGTGTGGCCATTGATCATCGACCAGAGGCTCATACACCTCACCTCACATATGTTTCCTTGCCATAGATCACATTCTTGGATTTCTGGTGGAGACCATTTCTTGGTCAAAAATCCGTAGGTCTTAGCCTCTAGTATTATTGAAAATGGTCGCTCATGGCTATTTTCATAAAAAATGGGGGTTGTGTGGCCATTTATCATCGACTAGAGGCTCATAAACCTCACCCCACATATGATTCCTTGCCATAGATCACATTCTTGGATTTCTGGTGGAGACCATTTCTTGGTTAAAAACTCGTACGTGTTAGCCTTCGGTATTATTGAAAATGGTCGTTCATGGCTATTTTCGGCAAAATGGGGGTTGTGTGGCCATTGATCATCGACCAGAGGCTCGTACACCTCACCCCACATATGTTTCCTTGCCATAGATCACATTCTTGGATTTCTGGTGGAGACCATTTCTTGGTAAAAAATCCGTACGTGTTAGCCTTTGGTATTTTTGAAAATGGTTATTCATGGCTATTTTCGACAAAAATGGGGGTTGTGTGGCCATTGATCATCGACTAGAGGCTCATACACCTCACCCCACATATGTTTCCTTGCCATAGATCACATTCTTGGATTTCTTGTGGAGACCATTTCTTGGTCAAAAATCTGTAGGTGTTAGCCTTCGTTATTATTGAAAATGGTCGTTCATGGCTATTTTCGACAAAAATGGGGGTTGTGTGGCCATTGATCATCGACCAAAGGCTCATACACCTCACCCCACATATGTTTCCTTGTCGTAGATCACATTCTTGGATTTCTGGTGGAGACCATTTCTTGGTCAAAAATCAGTAGGTGTTAGCCTCTAGTAATATTGAAAATGGTCGCTCATGGCTATTTTCAAGGTCGCTCATGGCTATTTTCATAAAATATGGGTGTTGTGTGGCCATTTATCATCGATTAGAGGCTAATAAACCTCACCCCACATATGTTTCCTTGTCGTAGATCACATTCTTGGATTTCTGGTGGAGACCATTTCTTGGTCAAAAATCCGTAGGTCTTAGCCTCTAGTATTATTGAAAATGGTCGCTCATGGCTATTTTCAAGGTCGCTCATGGCTATTTTCATAAAAAATGGGGGTTGTGTGGCCATTGATCGTCGACCAGAGGCTCATACACCTCACCCCACATATGTTTCCTTGCCATAGATCACATTCTTGAATTTCTGGTGGAGACCATTTTTGGTTAAAAATCCGTACGTGTTAGCCTTTGGTATTTTTGAAAATGGTCATTCATGGCTATTTTCATAAAAATGGGGGTTGTGTGGCCATTGATCATCGACCAGAGGCTCATACACCTCACCCCACATATGTTTCCTTGTCGTAGATCACATTCTTGGATTTCTGGTGGAGACCATTTCTTGGTCAAAAATCCGTAGGTGTTAGCCTTCGATATTATTGAAAATGGTCGTTCATGGCTATTTTCGACAAAAATGGGGGTTGTGTGGCCATTGATCATCGACCAGAGGCTCATACACCTCACCCCACATATGTTTCCTTGCCATAGATCACATTCTTGGATTTCTGGTGGAGACCATTTCTTGGTCAAAAATCCGTAGGTCTTAGCCTTCGGTATTATTGAAAATGGTCATTCATGGCTATTTTCGGCAAAATGGGGGTTGTGTGGCCATTGATCGTCGACTAGAGGCTCATACACCTCACCCCACATATGTTTCCTTGCCATAGATCACATTCTTGGATTTCTGGTGGAGACCATTTCTTGGTTAAAAATCCGTACGTGTTAGCCTTTGGTATTTTTGAAAATGGTCATTCATGGATATTTTCATAAAAAATGGGGGTTGTGTGGCCATTGATCATCAACCAGAGGCTCATACACCTCACCCCACATATGTTTCCTTGTCGTAGATCACATTCTTGGATTTCTGGTGGAGGCCATTTCTTGGTCAAAAATCCGTAGGTGTTAGCCTTCGGTATTATTGAAAATGGTCGTTCATGGCTATTTTCGACAAAAATGGGGGTTGTGTGCCATTGATCATCGACCAGAGGCTCATACACCTCACCCCACATATGTTTCCTTGCCATATATCACATTCTTGGATTTCTGGTGGAGACCATTTCTTGGTCAAAAATCCGTAGGTCTTAGCCTTCGGTATTATTGAAAATGGTCATTCATGGCTATTTTCGGCAAAATGGGGGTTGTGTGGCCATTGATCGTCGACCAGAGGCTCATACACCTCACCCCACATATGTTTCCTTGCCATAGATCACATTCTTGGATTTCTGGTGGAGACCATTTCTTGGTTAAATATCCGTATGTGTTAGCCTTTGGTATTTTTGAAAATGGTCATTCATGGCTATTTTCGACAAAAATGGGGGTTGTGTGGCCATTGATCATCGACTAGAGGCTCATACACCTCACCCCACATATGTTTCCTTGCCATAGATCACATTCTTGGATTTCTGGTGGAGACCATTTCTTGGTCAAAAATCCGTAGGTGTTAGCCCTCGGTATTATTGAAAATGGTCGTTCATGGCTATTTTCGACAAAAATGGGGGTTGTGTGGCCATTGATCATCGACCAGACGCTCATACACCTCACCCCACATATGTTTCCTTGCCATAGATCACATTCTTGGATTTCTGGTGGAGACCATTTCTTGGTCTAAAATTCGTAGGTGTTAGCCTCTAGTATTATTGAAAATGGTCGTCGACCAGAGGCTCATACACCTCACCCCACATATGTTTCCTTGCCATAGATCACATTCTTGGATTTCTGGTGGAGACCATTTCTTGGTCAAAAATCCATAGGTGTTAGCCTTCAGTGTCATTGAAAATAGTCATTCATTGCTATATTCGACAAAAATGGGGGTTGTATGGCCATTGATCATCGACCAGAGGCTCATACACCTCACCCCACATATGTTTCCTTGCCATAGATCACATTCTTGGATTTCTGGTGGAGACCATTTCTTGGTCAAAAATCCGTACGTGTTAGCCTCTAGTATTATTGAAAATGGTCGCTCATGGCTATTTTCAAGGTCGCTCATGGCTATTTTCATAAAAAATGGGGGTTGTGTGGCCATTGATCATCGACCAGAGGCTCATACACCTCACCCCACATATGTTTCCTTGCCATAGATCACATTCTTGGATTTCTGGTGGAGACCATTTCTTGGTCAAAAATCCGTAGGTGTTAGCCTTCGGTATTATTGTAAATGGTCATTCATGGCTATTTTCGACAAAAATGGGGGTTGTGTGGCCATTGATCATCGACCAGACGCTCATACACCTCACCCCACATATGTTTCCTTGTCGTAGATCACATTCTTGGATTTCTGGTGGAAACCATTTCTTGGTCAAAAATCCGTAGGTGTTAGCCTTCGGTATTAATGAAAATGGTCGTTCATGGCTATTTTCGACAAAAATGGGGGTTGTGTGGCCATTGATCATCGACCAGAGGATCGTACACCTCACCCCACATATGTTTCCTTGCCATAGATCACATTCTTGGATTTCTGGTGGAGACCATTTCTTGGTCAAAAACTCGTACGTGTTAGCCTTCGGTATTATTGAAAATGGTCGTTCATGGCTATTTTCGATAAAAATGGGTGTTGTGTTGCCATTGATCATCGACCAGAGGCTCGTACACTTCACCCCACATATGTTTTCTTGCCATAGATCATAATCTTGGATTTCTCGTGGAGACCATTTGTTGGTCAAAAATTCATAGGTGTTAGCCTTCAGTGTCATTGAAAATGGTCATTCGTGGCTATTTTCGACAAAAAATGGGGGTTGTGTCGCCATTGATCATCGCCCAGAGGATCGTACACCTCACCCCACATAAGTTTCCTTGCCATATATCACATTCTTGGATTTCTGGTGGAGACCATTTCTTGGTCAAAAATCCGTAGGTGTTAGCCTTCGGTATTATTGAAAATGGTCGTTCATGGCTACTTTCGACAAAAATGAGGGTTGTGTGGCAATTGATCATCGACCAAAGGCTCATACACCTCACCCACATGTGTTTCCTTGCCATAGACCACATTCTTGGATTTCTGGTGGTGACCATTTCTTGGTCAAAAATCCGTAGGTGTTAGCCTTCGGTATTATTGAAAATAGTCGTTCATGGCTATTTTCGACAAAAAAGGGGGTTGTGTGGCCATTTAACATCGACCAGAGGCTCGTACACCTCACCCCACATATGTTTAATTGCCATAGATCACAATCTTGGATTTCTCGTGGAGACCATTTCTTGGTCAAAAATCCGTACGTGTTAGCCTTCGGTATTATTGAAAATGGTCGTTCATGGATGTTTTCGACAAAAATGGGGGTTGTGTGGCCATTGATCATCGACCACAGGCTCATACACCTCACCCCACATACGTTTCCTTGCCATAGAGCACACTCTTGGATTTTTGGTGGAGACCATTTCTTGGGCAAAATCCATACGTGTTAGCCTTCAGTATTATTGAAAATGGTCGTTGATCACTATTTTCGACAAAAAATGGGGGTTGTGTGGCCACTGATCATCGACCAGAGGCTCGTACACCTCACCCCAATATGTTTCCTTGCCATAGATCATATTCTTGGATTTCTGGTGGAGACGATTTCTTGGTCAAAAATCCGTAGGTGTTAGCCTTCGGAAGTATTGAAAATGGTCGTTCATGGCTATTTTCGACAAAAATGGGGGTTGTGTGGCCATTGATCATCGATCTGAGGCTCGTACACCTCACCCCACATATGTTTCCTTGCCATAGATCACATTCTTGGATTTCTGGTGGAGATCTTCTCTTGGTCAAAAATCCGTAGTTGTTAGCCTTCGGTATTATTGTAAATGGTCGTTCATGGCTATTTTCGACACAAATGGGGTTGTGTGGCCATTGATCTTCGACCAGAGGCTCATACACCTCACCCCACGTATGTTTTCTTGCCATAGATCACATTCTTGGATTTCTGGTGGAGACCATTTCTTGGTCAAAAATCCATACGTGTTAGCCTTCAGTATTATTGAAAATGGTCGTTGATCACTATTTTCGACAAAAATGGGGGTTGTGTGGCCATTTATCATTGACTAGAGGCTCGTACACTTCACCCCACATACGTTTTCTTGCTATAGATCACATTCTTGGATTTCTGGTGGAGACCATTTCTTGGTCAAAAATCCGTAGGTGTTAGCCTTCGGTATTATTGAAAATGGTCGTTCATAGCTATTTTCGACAAAAATGGGGGTTGTGTGGCCATTGATCATCGACCAAAGGCTCATACACCTCGCCCCACATATGTTTCCTTGCCATAGACCACATTCTTGGATTTCTGGTGGAGACCATTTCTGGTCAAAAATCCATAGGTGTTAGCCATCAGTGTCATTGAAAATTGCTGCTCCTGGCTATTTTCGACAAAAATGGGGTTGTGTGACCATTGATCATCGACCAGAGGCTCATACACCTCACCCCACATATGTTTCCTTGCCATAGATCACATTCTTGGATTTCTGGTGGAGACCATTTCTTGGTCAAAAATCTGTAGGTGTTAGCCTTCGGTATTATTGAAAATGGTCGTTCATGGCTATTTTCATAAAAAATGGGGGTTGTGTGGCCATTTATCATCGACCAGAGGCTCATACACCTCACCCCACATATGTTTCCTTGCCATAGATTACATTCTTGGATTTCTGGTGGAAACCATTTCTTGGTTAAAAACTCGCACGTGTTAGCCTTCGATATTATTGAAAATGGTCGTTCATGGCTATTTTCGACAAAAATGGGGGTTGTGTGGCCATTGATCATCGACCAGAGGCTCATACACCTCACCCCACATATGTTTCCTTGCCATAGATAACATTCTTGGATTTCTGGTGGAGACCATTTCTTGGTCAAAAATCCGTAGGTGTTAGCCTTCGATATTATTGAAAATGGTCGTTCATGGCTATTTTCGACAAAAATGGGGGTTGTGTGGCCATTGATCATCGACCAGAGGCTCGTACACCTCACCCCACATATGTTTCCTTGCCATAGATCACATTCTTGGATTTCTGGTGGAGACCATTTCTTGGTCTAAAATCCGTAGGTGTTAGCCTCTAGTATTATTGAAAATGGTCGCTCATGGCTATTTTCATAAAAAATGGGGGTTGTGTGGCAATTTATCATCGACTAGAGGCTCATAAACCTCACCCCACATATGTTTCCTTGCCATAGATTACATTCTTGGATTTCTGGTGGAGACCATTTCTTGGTCAAAAATCCGTAGGTGTTAGCCTTCGATATTATTGAAAATGGTCGTTCATGGCTATTTTCGACAAAAATGGGGGTTGTGTGGCCATTGATCATCGACCAGAGGCTCATACACCTCACCCCACATATGTTTCCTTGCCATAGATCACATTCTTGGATTTCTGGTGGAGACCATTTCTTGGTCAAAAATCCGTACGTGTTAGCCTTCGGTATTGTTGAAAATGGTCATTCATGGCTATTTTCGGCAAAAATGGGGGTTGTGTGGCCATTGATCATCGACCAGAGGCTCAAACACCTCACCCCACATATGTTTCCTTGTCGTAGATCAGACTCTTGGATTTCTGGTGGAGACCATTTCTTGGTCAAAAATCCGTAGGTGTTAGCCTTCGATATTATTGAAAATGGTCGTTCATGGCTATTTTCGACAAAAATGGGGGTTGTGTGGCCATTGATCATCGACCAGAGGCTCATACACCTCACCCCACATATGATTCCTTGCCATAGATCACATTCTTGGATTTCTGGTGGAGACCATTTCTTGGTCAAAAATCCGTAGGTCTTAGCCTCTAGTATTATTGAAAATGGTCGCTCATGGCTATTTTCAAGGTCGCTCATGGCTATTTTCATAAAAAATGGGGGTTGTGTGGCCATTTATCATCGACTAGAGGCTCATAAACCTCACCCCACATATGTTTCCTTGCCATAGATTACATTCTTGGATTTCTGGTGGAAACCATTTCTTGGTTAAAAACTCGTACGTGTTAGCCTTTGGTATTATTGAAAATGGTCATTCATGGCTATTTTCGGCAAAATGGGGGTTGTGTGGCCATTGATCGTCGACCAGAGGCTCATACACCTCACCCCACATATGTTTCCTTATCATAGATCACATTCTTGGATTTCTGGTGGAGACCATTTCTTGGTCAAAAATCCGTAGGTCTTAGCCTCTAATATTATTGAAAATGGTCGCTCATGGCTATTTTCGGCAAAATGGGGGTTGTGTGGCCATTGATCATCGACCAGAGGCTCGTACACCTCACCCCACATATGTTTCCTTGCCATAGATCACATTCTTGGATTTCTGGTGGAGACCATTTCTTGGTCAAAAATCCGTAGGTGTTAGCCTTCGGTATTATTGAAAATGGTCGTTCATGGCTATTTTCGACAAAAATGGGGGTTGTGTGGCCATTGATCATCGACCAGACGCTCATACACCTCACCCCACATATGTTTCCTTGTCGTAGATCACATTCTTGGATTTCTGGTGGAGACCATTTCTTGGTGAAAAATCCGTAGGTGTTAGCCTTCGATATTATTGAAAATGGTCGTTCATGGCTATTTTCGACAAAAATGGGGGTTGTGTGGCCATTTATCATCGACTAGAGGCTCATAAACCTCACCCCACATATGTTTCCTTGCCATAGATTACATTCTTGGATTTCTGGTGGAGACCATTTCTTGGTTAAAAACTCGTACGTGTTAGCCTTCGGTATTATTGAAAATGGTCATTCATGGCTATTTTCGGCAAAATGGGGGTTGTGTGGCCATTGATCATCGACCAGAGGCTCGTACACCTCACCCCACATATGTTTCCTTGCCATAGATCACATTCTTGGATTTCTGGTGGAGACCATTTCTTGGGCAAAAATCCGAATGTGTTAGCCTTTGGTATTTTTGAAAATGGTCATTCATGGCTATTTTCGACAAAAATGGGGGTTGTGTGGCCATTGATCTTCGACCAGAGGCTCATACACCTCACCCCACATATGTTTCCTTGTCGTAGATCACATTCTTGGATTTCTGGTGGAGACCATTTCTTGGTCAAAAATCCGTAGGTCTTAGCCTCTAATATTATTGAAAATGGTCGTTCATGGCTATTTTCGACAAAATGGGGGTTGTGTGGCCATTGATCATCGACTAGAGGCTCATACACCTCACTACACATATGTTTCCTTGCCATAGATCACATTCTTGGATTTCTGGTGGAGACCATTTCTTGGTCTAAAATCCGTAGGTGTTAGCCTCTAGTATTATTGAAAATGGTCGCTCATGGCTATTTTCAAGGTCGCTCATGGCTATTTTCATAAAAAATGGGGGTTGTGTGGCCATTTATCATCGACTAGAGGCTCATAAACCTCACCCCACATATGTTTCCTTGCCATAGATTACATTCTTGGATTTCTGGTGGAAACCATTTCTTGGTTAAAAACTCGTACGTGTTAGCCTTCAGTATTATTGAAAATGGTCATTCATGGCTATTTTCGGCAAAATGGGGGTTGTGTGGCCATTGATCGTCGACCAGAGGCTCATACACCTCACCCCACATATGTTTCCTTGTCGTAGATCACATTCTTGGATTTCTGGTGGAGACCATTTCTTGGTCAAAAACTCGTACGTGTTAGCCTTCGATATTATTGAAAATGGTCGTTCATGGCTATTTTTGACAAAAAATCTGTAGGTGTTAGCCTTCGATATTATTGAAAATGGTCGTTCATGGCTATTTTCGACAAAAATGGGGGTTGTGTGGCCATTGATCATCGACCAGACGCTCATACTCTCCACCATAAATCCAAGAATGTGATCTATGGCAAGGAAACATATGTGTAGTGAGGTGTATGAGCCTCTGGTCGAAGATCAATGGCCACACAACCTTTCCTTGCCATAGATCACATTCTTGGATTTCTGGTGGAGACCATTTCTTGGTCAAAAATCCGTAGGTGTTAGCCTTCGGTATTATTGAAAATGGTCGTTCATGGCTATTTTCGACAAAAATGGGGGTTGTGTGGCCATTGATCATCGACCAGACGCTCATACACCTCACCCCACATATGTTTCCTTGTCGTAGATCACATTCTTGGATTTCTGGTGGAGACCATTTCTTGGTAAAAAATCCATAGGTGTTAGCCTTCGATATTATTGAAAATGGTCGTTCATGGCTATTTTCGACAAAAATGGGGGTTGTGTGGCCATTGATCATCGACCAGACGCTCATACACCTCACCCCACATATGTTTCCTTGCCATAGATCACATTCTTGGATTTCTGGTGGAGACCATTTCTTGGTGTAAAATCCGTAGGTGTTAGCCTCTAGTATTATTGAAAATGGTCGCTCATGGCTATTTTCAAGGTCGCTCATGGCTATTTTCATAAAAAATGGGGGTTGTGTGGCCATTTATCATCGACTAGAGGCTCATAAACCTCACCCCACATATGTTTCCTTGCCATAGATTACATTCTTGGATTTCTGGTGGAAACCATTTCTTGGTTAAAAACTCGTACGTGTTAGCCTTCGGTATTATTGAAAATGGTCATTCATGGCTATTTTCGGCAAAATGGGGGTTGTGTGGCCATTGATCATCGACCAGAGGCTCGTACACCTCACCCCACATATGTTTCCTTGCCATAGATCACATTCTTGGATTTCTGGTGGAGACCATTTCTTGGGCAAAAATCCGAATGTGTTAGCCTTTGGTATTTTTGAAAATGGTCATTCATGGCTATTTTCGACAAAAATGGGGGTTGTGTGGCCATTGATCTTCGACTAGAGGCTCATACACCTCACTACACATATGTTTCCTTGCCATAGATCACATTCTTGGATTTATGGTGGAGACCATTTCTTGGTCAAAAATCCGTAGGTGTTAGCCTTCAGTGTCAATGAAAATGGTCGTTCATGGCTATTTTCGACAAAAATTAGGGTTGTGTGGCCATTGATCGTCGACCAGAGGCTCATACACCTCACCCCACATATGTTTCCTTGCCATAGATCACATTCTTGGATTTCTGGTGGAGACCATTTCTTGGTCAAAAATCCGTAGGTGTTAGCCTTCGGTATTATTGAAAATGGTCATTCATGGCTATTTTCGACAAAAATGGGGGTTGTGTGGCCATTGATCATCGACTAGAGGCTCATACACCTCACCCCACATATGTTTCCTTGCCATAGATCACATTCTTGGATTTCTGGTGGAGACCATTTCTTGGTCTAAAATCCGTAGGTGTTAGCCTCTAGTATTATTGAAAATGGTCGCTCATGGCTATTTTCAAGGTCGCTCATGGCTATTTTCATAAAAAATGGGGGTTGTGTGGCCATTTATCATCGACTAGAGGCTCATAAACCTCACCCCACATATGTTTCCTTGCCATAGATTACATTCTTGGATTTCTGGTGGAGACCATTTCTTGGTCAAAAATCCGTAGGTCTTAGCCTCTAGTATTATTGAAAATGGTCGCTGTTAGCCTTCGGTATTATTGAAAATGGTCATTCATGGCTATTTTCGGCAAAATGGGGGTTGTGTGGCCATTGATCGTCGACCAGAGGCTCATACACCTCACCCCACATATGTTTCCTTGTCGTAGATCACATTCTTGGATTTCTGGTGGAGACCATTTCTTGGTCAAAAATTCGTAGGTGTTAGCCTTCGATATTATTGAAAATGGTCGTTCATGGCTATTTTCGACAAAAATGGGGGTTGTGTGGCCATTGATCATCGACCATAGGCTCATACACCTCACCCCACATATGTTTCCTTGCCATAGATCACATTCTTGGATTTCTGGTGGAGACCATTTCTTGGTCAAAAACCGTAGGTGTTAGCCTTCGGTATTATTGTAAATGGTCATTCATGGCTATTTTCGACAAAAATGGGGGTTGTGTGGCAATTGATCATCGACCAGAGGCTCATACACCTCACCCCACATATGTTTCCTTGCCATAGATCACATTCTTGGATTTCTGGTGGAGACCATTTCTTGGTCAAAAATCCGTAGGTCTTAGCCTCTAGTATTATTGAAAATGGTCGCTCATGGCTATTTTCATAAAAAATGGGGGTTGTGTGGCCATTGATCATCGACCAAGCCATGAACGACCATTTTCAAAAATACCAAAGGCTAACACGTACGGATTTTTGACCAAGAAATGGTCTCCACCAGAAATCCAAGAATGTGATCTATGGCAAGGAAACATATGTGGGGTGAGGTGTATGAGCCTCTGGTCGATGATCAATGGCCACACAACCCCCATTTTTGTCGAAAATAGCCATGAACGACCATTTTCAATAATACCGAAGGCTAACACCTACGGATTTTTTACCAAGAAATGGTCTCCACCTGAAATCCAAGAATGTGATCTATGGCAAGGAAACATATGTGTAGTGAGGTGTACGAGCCTCTGGTCGATGATCAATGGCCACAGAACCCCCATTTTGCCGAAAATAGCCATGAACGACCATTTTCAATAATACCGAAGGCTAACACCTACGGATTTTTGACCAAGAAATGGTCTCCACCAGAAATCCAAGAATGTGATCTATGGTAAGGAAACATATGTGGGGGTTGTGTGGCCATTGATCATCGACTAGAGGCTCGTACACCTCACCCCACATATGTTTCCCTGCCATAGATCACATTCTTGGATTTCTGGTGGGGACCATTTCTTGGTCAAAAATCCGTAGGTGTTAGCCTTCGGTATTATTGTAAATGGTCATTTCATGGCTATTTTCGACAAAAATGGGGGTTGTGTGGCCATTGATCATCGACCATAGGCTCATACACCTCACCCCACATATGTTTCCTTGCCATAGATCACATTCTTGGATTTCTGGTGGAGACCATTTCTTGGTTAAAAACTCGTACGTGTTAGCCTTCGGTATTATTGAAAATGGTCATTCATGGCTATTTTCGGCAAAATGGGGGTTGTGTGGCCATTGATCATCGACCAGAGGCTCATACACCTCACTACACATATGTTTCCTTGCCATAGATCACATTCTTGGATTTATGATGGAGACCATTTCTTGGTCAAAAATCCGTAGGTGTTAGCCGTCAGTGTCATTGAAAATGGTCGTTCATGGCTATTTTCGACAAAAATTAGGGTTGTGTGGCCATTGATCATCGACCAGGGGCTCGTACACCTCACCCCACACCCATTTTTTATGAAAATATCCATGAGCGACCTTGAAAATAGCCATGAGCGACCATTTTCAATAATATTAGAGGCTAAGACCTACGGATTTTTGACCAAGAAATGGTCTCCACCAGAAATCCAAGAATGTGATCTATGGCAAGGAAACATATGTAGGGTGAGGTGTATGAGCCTCTGGTTGATGATCAATGGCCACACAACCCCCATTTTGCCGAAAATAGCTATGAATGACCATTTTCAAAAATACCAAAGGCTAACACGTACGGATTTTTGACCAAGAAATGGTCTCCACCAGAAATCCAAGAATGTGATCTATGGCAAGGAAACATATGTGGGGTGAGGTGTACAAGCCTCTGGTCGGTGATCAATGGCCACACAACCCCCATTTGTGTCGAAAATAGCCATGAATGACCATTTTCAATAATACCGAAGGCTAACACCTACGGATTTTTGACCAAGAAATGGTCTCTACCATAAATCCAAGAATGTGATATATGGCAAGGAAACATATGTGTAGTGAGGCCAGACGCTCATACACCTCACCCCACATATGTTTCCTTTCCATAGATCACATTCTTGGATTTCTGGTGGAGACCATTTCTTGGTCAAAAATCCATAGGTGTTAGCCTTCGGTATTATTGAAAATGGTCGTTCATGGCTATTTTCGACAAAAATGGGGGTTGTGTGGCCATTGATCATCGACCAGAGGCTCATACACCTCACCCCACATATGTTTCCTTGCCATAGATCACATTCTTGGATTTCTGGTGGAGACCATTTCTTGGTCAAAAATCCGTAGGTGTTAGCCTTCGGTATTATTGAAAATCGTCGTTCATGGCTATTTTCATAAAAATGGGGGTTGTGTGGCCATTGATCATCGACCAAAGGCTCATACACCTCACCCCACATATGTTTCCTTGCCATAGATCACATTCTTGGATTTCTGGTGGAGACCATTTCTTGGTCAAAAATCCGTAGGTGTTAGCCTTCGGTATTATTGTAAATGGTCATTCATGGCTATTTTCGACAAAAATGGGGGTTGTGTGGCCATTGATCATCGACCAGAGGCTCATACACCTCACCCCACAAATGTTTCCTTGCCATAGATCACATTCTTTGATTTCTGGTGGAGACCATTTCTTGGTCAAAAATCCGTAGGTCTTAGCCTCTAATATTATTGAAAATGGTCGCTCATGGCTATTTTCATAAAAAAATGGGGGTTGTGTGGCCATTGATCATTGACCAGACGCTCATACACCTCACCCCACATATGTTTCCTTGCCATAGATCACATTCTTGGATTTCTGGTGGAGACCATTTCTTGGTCTAAAATCCGTAGGTGTTAGCCTCTAGTATTATTGAAAATGGTCCCTCATGGCTATTTTCAAGGTCGCTGATGGCTATTTTCATTAAAAATGGGGGTTGTGTGGCCATTTATCATCGACTAGAGGCTCATAAACCTCACCCCACATATGTTTCCTTGCCATAGATTACATTCTTGGATTTCTGGTGGAAACCATTTCTTGGTTAAAAACTCGTACGTGTTAGCCTTCGGTATTATTGAAAATGGTCATTCATGGCTATTTTCGGCAATATGGGGGTTGTGTGGCCATTGATCGTCGACCAGAGGCTCATACACCTCACCCTACATATGTTTCCTTGTCGTAGATCACATTCTTGGATTTCTGGTGGAGACCATTTCTTGGTCAAAAATCCGTAGGTGTTAGCCTTCGATATTATTGAAAATGGTCGTTCATGGCTATTTTCATAAAAAATGGGGGTTGTGTGGCCATTGATCGTCGACCAGAGGCTCATACACCTCACCCCACATATGTTTCCTTGCCATAGATCACATTCTTGGATTTCTGGTGGAGACCATTTCTTGGTCAAAAATCCGAATGTGTTAGCCTCCGGTATTTTTGAAAATGGTCATTCATGGCTATTTTCGACAAAAATGGGGGTTGTGTGGCCATTGGTCATCGACCAGACGCTCATACCCCTCACCCCACATATGTTTCCTTGCCATAGATCACATTCTTGGATTTATGGTGGAGACCATTTCTTGGTCAAAAATCCGTAGGTGTTAGCCTTCAGTGTCATTGAAAATGGTCGTTCATGGCTATTTTCGACAAAAATTAGGGTTGTGTGGCCATTGATCGTCGACCAGAGGCTCATACACCTCACCCCACATATGTTTCCTTGCCATAGATCACACCATAGATTACATTCTTGGATTTCTGGTGGAAACCATTTCTTGGTTAAAAACTCGTACGTGTTAGCCTTCGGTATTATTGAAAATGGTCATTCATGGCTATTTTCGACAAAAATGGGGGTTGTGTGGCCATTGATCATCGACTAGAGGCTCATACACCTCACCCCACATATCTTTCCTTGCCATAGATCACATTCTTGGATTTCTGGTGGAGACCATTTCTTGGTCAAAAATCCGTAGGTGTTAGCCTTCGGTATTATTGTAAATGGTCATTCTATGGCAAGGAAACATATGTGGGGTGAGGTGTATGAGCGTTTGGTCGATGATCAATGGCCACACAACCCCCATTTTTGCCGAAAATAGCCATGAGCGGCCATTTTCAATAATACTAGAGGCTAAGACCTACGGATTTTTGACCAAGAAATGGTCTCCACCAGAAATCCAAGAATGTGATCTATGGCAAGGAAACATATGTGGGGTGAGGTGTATGAGCCTCTGGTCGATGATCAATGGCCACACAACCCCCATTTTTGTCGAAAATAGCCATGAATGACCATTTACAATAATACCGAAGGCTAACACCTACGGATTTTTGACCAAGAAATGGTCTCCACCAGAAATCCAAGAATGTGATCTATGGCAAGGTAACATATGTGGGGTGAAGTGTATGAGCGTCTGGTCGATGATCAATGGCCACACAACCCCCATTTCTTGGTTAAAAATCCGTAGGTGTTAGCCTTCGGTATTATTGAAAATGGTCGTTCATGGCTATTTTCGACAAAAATGGGGGTTGTGTGGCCATTGATCATCGACCAGAGGCTCATACACCTCACCCAACATATGTTTCCTTGCCATAGATCACATTCTTGGATTTCTGGTGGAGACCATTTCTTGGTCAAAAATCCGTAGGTCTTAGCCTTCGGTATTATTGAAAATGGTCATTCATGGCTATTTTCGGCAAAATGGAGGTTGTGTGGCCATTGATCATCGACCATAGGCTCATACACCTCACCCCACATATGTTTCCTTGCCATAGATCACATTCTTGGATTTCTGGTGGAGACCATTTCTTGGTCAAAAATCCGTAGGTGTTAGCCTTCGGTATTATTGTAAATGGTCATTCATGGCTATTTTCGACAAAAATGGGGGTTGTGTGGCCATTGATCATCGACCAGAGGCTCATAAAAAATGGGGGTTGTGTGGCCATTTATCATCGACTAGAGGCTCATAAACCTCACCCCACATATGTTTCCTTGCCATAGATCACATTCTTGGATTTCTGGTGGAGACCATTTCTTGGTCAAAAATCCGTAGGTCTTAGCCTCTAGTATTATTGAAAATGGTCGCTGTTAGCCTTCGGTATTATTGAAAATGGTCATTCATGGCTATTTTCGACAAAAATGGGGGTTGTGTGGCCATTGATCATCGACTAGAGGCTCAAACACCTCACTACACATATGTTTCCTTGCCATAGATCACATTCTTGGATTTTTGGTGGAGACCATTTTTTGGTCTAAAATCCGTAGGTGTTAGCCTCTAGTATTATTGAAAATGGTCGCTCATGGCTATTTTCAAGGTCGCTCATGGCTATTTTCATAAAAAAATGGGGGTTGTGTGGCCATTTATCATCGACCAGAGGCTCATACACCTCACCCCACATATGTTTCCTTGCCATAGATCACATTCTTGGATTTCTTGTGGAGACCATTTCTTGGTCAAAAATCCGTAGGTGTTAGCCTTTGATATTATTGAAAACGGTCATTCATGGCTATTTTCGGCAAAATGGGAGTTGTGTGGCCATTGATCATCGACTAGAGGCTCATACACCTCACCCCACATATGTTTCCTTGTCGTAGATCACATTCTTGGATTTCTGGTGGAGACCATTTCTTGGTCTAAAATCCGTAGGTGTTAGCCTCTAGTATTATTGAAAATGGTCGCTCATGGCTATTTTCGACAAAAATGGGGGTTGTGTTGCCATTGATCATCGACCAGAGGCTCGTACACTTCACCCCACATATGTTTTCTTGCCATAGATCATAATCTTGGATTTCTCGTGGAGACCATTTCTTGGTTAAAAACTCGTACGTGTTAGCCTTCGGTATTATTGTAAATGGTCATTCATGGCTATTTTCGGCAAAATGGGGGTTGTGTGGCCATTGATCATCGACCAGAGGCTCATACACCTCACCCCACATATGTTTCCTTGCCATAGATCACATTCTTGGATTTCTGGTGGAGACCATTTCTTGCTCAAAAATCCGTAGGTGTTAGCCTTCGGTATTATTGAAAATGGTCATTCATGGCTATTTTCGACAAAAATGGGGGTTGTGTGGCCATTGATCATCGACCAGATGCTCATACACCTCACCCCACATATGTTTCCTTGCCATAGATCACATTCTTGGATTTCTGGTGGAGACCATTGAATGGGAATTAGGCTTACACCTAGTTCCTATATAATTTTGGTGGTTGAATTGCCCAACACAAATCTTTGGACTAACTAGTTTGTTCTAGTGTATAAGTTATACAGGTGCAAAAGGTTCACACTTAGCCAATAAAAAGACCAAGTGTTGGGTTCAACAAAAGAGCAAAGGAGCAACCGAAGGCTCCTCTGGTCTGGCGCACCGGACTGTCCGGTGCACCACCAGACAGTGTCCGGTGCACAAGAGGACTTCAACGCGAACTCGTCGCCTTTGGGAATTCTCCAGAGCCGGCGCGCTATAATTCACCGGACTGTCCGGTGTACACCGGACGGTGTCCGGTGCTCCAACGGGACGCAGCTCAGGAACTCGCCAGCCTCGGGAAATCAGAGCGGCTGCTCCGCTATAATTCATCGGACATGTCCGGTGTGCACCGGACTGTCCGGTGCATCCACGGAGCAAAGGCTACTTCGGCGCCAACGGCTACCTGCGATGCATTTAATGCGCGCGCAGCGCGCGCAGAAGTCAGAGTCGCCCATGCCGGCGCACCGGACAGTGAACAGTGCATGTCCGGTGCGCCACCGGACATCGAGGCGGGCCCAGAAGTCAGAACTCCAACGGTCAGATTCCAACGGCACTGGTGACGTGGCAGGGGCACCGGACATGTCCGGTGTGCACCGGACTGTCCGGTGCGCCATTGAACAGACAGCCTCCACCAACGGTTATTTTGGTGGTTGGGGCTATAAATACCCCAACCACCCAACCATTCATTGCATCCAAGTTTTCCACTTCCCAACTACTTACAAGAGCTCTAGCATTCAATTCTAGACACACCAAAGAGATCAAATCCTCTCCAAATTCCACACAACGCCCTAGTGACTAGAGAGAGAGATTTGCTTGTGTTCTTTCGAGCTCTTGCGCTTGGATTGCTTTCTTCTTTCTTGATTCCTTCATTGCGATCAAACTCACTTGTAATTGAGGCAAGAGACACCAAACTTGTGGTGGTCCTTGTGGGAACTTTGTGTTCCAAGTGATTGAGAAGAGAAAGCTCACTCGATCCGTGGGATCGTTTGAGAGAGGGAAGGGTTGAAAGAGACCCGACCTTTGTGGCCTCCTCAACGGGGAGTAGGTTTGAGAGTACCGAACCTCGGTAAAACAAATCCGCGTGTCACACTCTTCATTTGCTTGCGATTTGTTTTCCACCCTCTCTCACGGACTCGGTTTCATATTTCTAACGCTAACCCGGCTTGTAGTTGTGTTTATATTTGTAAATTTCAGTTTCGCCCTATTCACCCCCCCTCTAGGCGACTATCAATTGGTATCAAAGCCAGGCTCTTCATTAGAGCCTAACCGCTCGAAGTAATGTCGGGAGATCACGCCAAGAAGGAGATGGAGACCGGCGAAAAGCCTACTACAAGCCACGGGAGCACTTCATCGGAAGAGTCCCGCACTAAGAGGAAGGAGAAGAAGAAGAGCTCCTCCAACAAAGGGAAGGAGAAGAAATCTTCTTCTCACCATAAAGAGAAGAAGGAGAAATCTTCCTCTCACAAGCCGCATCGGAGTGGGGACAAGCACAAGAGGATGAGGAAAGTCGTCTACTACGAGACCGACACTTCATCAACATCCACCTCCGGCTCCGACGCGGCGTCCGTCACTTCTAAACGCCAAGAGCGTAAGAAGTATAGTAAGATTCCCCTAAGCTACCCTCGCATTTCTAAACATACACCTTTACTTTCCGTCCCATTAGGCAAACCACCAACTTTTGATGGTGAATATTACGCTAGGTGGAGCGATTTAATGCGATTTCATCTAACCTCGCTCCACAAAAGTATATGGGATGTTGTTGAGTTTGGTGCACAGGTACCATCCGTAGGGGATGAAGACTATGATGAGGATGAGGTGGCCCAAATCGAGCACTTCAACTCTCAAGAAACAACAATACTCCTCGCCTCTTTAAGTAGAGAGGAGTATAACAAAGTTCAAGGGTTGTAGAGCGCCAAGGAGGTTTGGGATGTGCTCAAAACCGCGCACGAGGGAGATGAGCTCACAAAGATCACCAAGCGGGAAACGATCGAGGGGGAGCTCGGTCGGTTCCGGCTTCGCAAAGGGGAAGAGCCACAACACATGTACAACCGGCTCAAGACCTTGGTGAACCAAGTGCGCAACCTCGGGAGCAAGAAGTGGGACGACCACGAAGTGGTTAAGGTTATTCTAAGATCTCTCATTTTCCTTAACCCCACTCAAGTTCAATTAATTCGTGGTAATCCTAGATATACTAAAATGACCCCAGAGGAAGTTATCGGGAATTTTGTAAGTTTTGAGTGCATGATCGAAGGCTCGAGGGAGCTCAACGAGCTTGATGATCCCTCCACATCCGAAGCTCAACCCGTCGCATTCAAGGCGACAGAGGAAAAGAAGGAGGAGTCTACACCAAGTAGACAACCAATCGACGCCTCCAAGCTCGACAATGAGGAAATGGTGCTCGTCATCAAGAGCTTCCGCCAAATCCTCAAGCAAAGGAGGGGGAAAGACTACAAGTCCCGCTCCAAGAAAGTTTGCTACAAGTGTGGTAAGCCCGGTCACTTTATTGCAAAATGTCCATTATCAAGTGACAGTGACAGGGATAACGACAAGAAGGGCAAGAGGAGAGAAAAGAAGAGGTACTACAAGAAGAAGGGCGGCGATGCCCATGTTTGTCGGGAGTGGGACTCCGACGAGAGCTCAAGCGACTCCTCCAACGACGAGGACGCCGCCAACATCGCCGTCACCAAGGGACTCCTCTTCCCCAACGTCGGCCACAAGTGCCTCATGGCAAAGGACGGCAAACGGAAGAAGGTTAAATCTAACTCCTCCACTAAATATGAGTCTTCTAGTGATGATAATGCTAGTGATGAGGAGGATAACTTGCGATCTCTTTTTGCCAACCTCAACATGCAACAAAAGGAAAAACTTAATGAATTGATTAGTGCCATTTATGAAAAGGATGATCTCTTGGACACTCAAGAGGACTTCCTTATTAAAGAAAATCAGAAGCATGTTAAGGTTAAAAATGCTTATGCTCTAGAAGTAGAAAAATGTCAAAAACTATCTAGTGAGCTAAGCACTTGCCATGAGATGATTGACAACCTTAGAAATGAAAATGCTAGTTTAAATGCTAAGGTTGATTCTCATGTTTGTGATATTTCAATTCCCAATCTTAGAAACAATAATGATGATTTACTTGCTAAGATTGAAGAATTGAATGTATCTCTTGCTAGCCTTAGATTAGAAAATGAAAACTTGATTGCTAAGGCTAAAGATTTTGATGTTTGCAAAGTTACAATTTCCGATCTTAGAGATAAGAATGATATATTACGTGCTAAGATTGTTGAACTTAATTCTTGCAAACCATCTACATCTACCATTGAGCATGTCACTATTTGTACTAGATGTAGAGATATTGATGTTGATGCTATTCATGATCACATGATTTTGATTAAACAACAAAATGATCATATAGCAAAATTAGATGCTAAAATTGTCGAGCATAACTTAGAAAATGAAAAGTTTAAATTTGCTAGAAGTATGCTCTATAATGGGAGACGCCCGGGCATCAAGGATGGCATTGGCTTTCAAAGGGGAGACAATGTCAAACTTAATGCCCCTCCTAAAAGATTGTCCAACTTTGTTAAGGGCAAGGCTCCCATGCCTCAGGATAACGAGGGTTACATTTTATACCCTGCCGGTTATCCCGAGGACAAAATTAGGAGAATTCACTCTAGGAAGTCTCACTCTGGCCCTAATCATGCTTTTATGTATAAGGGTGAGACATCTAGCTCTAGGCAACCAACCCGTGCTAAGTTGCCTAAGAAGAAAACTCCTATTGCATCAAATGATCATGATATTTCTTTTAAAACTTTTGATGCATCTTATGTTTTGACTAACAAATCCGGCAAGGTAGTTGCCAAGTTTGTTGGGGGCAAACACAAGGGGTCAAAGACTTGTGATTGGATACCCAAAGTTCTTGTTTCTAATGCCAAAGGACCCAAAACCGTTTGGGTACCTAAAGTCAAGAACTAAAATTGTTTTGTAGGTTTATGCATCCGGGGGCTCAAGTTGGATACTCGACAGCGGGTGCACAAACCATATGACAGTGGAGAAAAGGATGTTCTCCTCCTATGAGAAAAACCAAGATCCCCAACGAGCTATCACATTCGGGGATGGAAATCAAGGTTTGGTCAAAGGTCTTGGTAAAATTGCTATATCTCCTGACCATTCAATTTCCAATGTTTTTCTTGTAGATTCTTTAGATTACAATTTGCTTTCCGTTTCACAATTATGTCAAATGGGCTACAACTGTCTATTTACTGATGTAGGTGTCACTGTCTTTAGAAGAAGTGATGATTCAATAGCATTTAAGGGTGTGTTAGAGGGTCAGCTATACTTAGTAGATTTTGATAGAGCTGAACTCGACACATGCTTAATTGCTAAGACTAACATGAGTTGGCTCTGGCACCGCCGACTAGCCCATGTTGGGATGAAGAATCTTCATAAGCTTCTAAAGGGAGAACACATTTTAGGACTAACAAATGTTCATTTTGAGAAAGACAGGATTTGTAGTGCATGTCAGGCAGGAAAGCAAGTTGGAGCCCATCATCCACACAAGAACATCATGACGACCGAAAGACCACTGGAGCTCCTACACATGGACCTATTCGGCCCGATTGCTTACATAAGCATCGGCGGGAGTAAGTATTGTCTTGTAATAGTGGATGATTATTCTCGCTTCACTTGGGTATTCTTTTTACAGGAAAAATCTCAAACCCAAGAGACCTTAAAGGGATTCTTGAGACGGGCTCAAAATGAGTTTGGCTTAAGGATCAAGAAAATAAGAAGCGACAACGGGACGGAGTTCAAGAACTCTCAAATCGAAGGCTTTCTTGAGGAAGAGGGCATCAAGCATGAGTTCTCTTCTCCCTACACCCCACAACAAAATGGTGTAGTGGAGAGGAAGAATCGAACTCTATTAGACATGGCAAGGACCATGCTTGATGAGTACAAGACTTCGGATCGGTTTTGGGCCGAGGCGGTCAACACCGCTTGCTACGCCATCAACCGGTTGTATCTACACCGAATCCTCAAGAAGACATCATATGAACTCCTAACCGGTAAAAAGCCCAACATTTCATATTTTAGAGTCTTTGGTAGCAAATGCTTTATTCTTATTAAAAGAGGTAGAAAATCTAAATTTGCTCCTAAGACTGTGGAAGGCTTTTTACTTGGTTATGACTCAAACACAAGGGCATATAGGGTCTTTAACAAGTCCACTGGACTAGTTGAAGTCTCATGTGACGTTGTGTTTGATGAAACTAACGGCTCTCAAGTAGAGCAAGTTGATCTTGATGAGATAGGTGATGAAGAGGCTCCGTGCATCGCGCTAAGGAACATGTCCATTGGGGATGTGTGTCCTAAGGAATCCGAAGAGCTTCCAAAAGCACAAGATCAACCATCCTCCTCCACGCGAGCATCTCCACCAACTCAAAATGAGGATGAGGCTCAAGTTGATGAAGTAGAAGATCAAGCAATTGAGCCACCTCAAGATGATGGCAATGATCAAGGGGGAGATGCAAATGAGGAAGACAAGGAGGAAGAGGAACAAAGGCCGCCACACCCAAGAGTCCACCAAGCAATCCAACGAGATCACCCCGTCGACACCATCCTCGGCGACATTCATAAGGGGGTAACTACTAGATCTCGTGTTGCACATTTTTGTGAACATTACTCGTTTGTTTCCTCTATTGAGCCACACAGGGTAGAGGAAGCACTACAAGATTCGGATTGGGTGGTGGCGATGCAAGAAAAGCTCAACAACTTCACTAGGAATGAGGTATGGCATTTAGTTCCACGTCCTAACCAAAATGTTGTAGGAACCAAATGGGTCTTCCGCAACAAGCAAGACGAGCATGGTGTGGTGATAAGGAACAAAGCTCGACTTGTGGCCAAGGGATACTCCCAAGTCGAAGGTTTGGATTTCGGTGAAACCTATGCACCCGTAGCTAGGCTTGAGTCAATTCGTATATTATTAGCCTATGCTACTTACCATGGCTTTAAGCTTTATCAAATGGACGTGAAAAGTGCCTTCCTCAATGGACCAATCAAGGAAGAGGTCTATGTTGAGCAACCTCCCGGCTTTGAAGACAGTGAGTATCCTAACCATGTCTATAAGCTCTCTAAGGCGCTTTACGGGCTCAAGCAAGCCCCAAGAGCATGGTATGAATGCCTTAGGGATTTCCTTATTGCTAATGGCTTCAAAGTCGGAAAAGCCGATCCTACTCTATTCACTAAAACTCTTGACAATGATTTGTTTGTATGCCAAATTTATGTTGATGATATCATATTTGGGTCTACTAACGAATCTACTTGTGAAGAATTTAGTAGGATCATGACACAAAAGTTCGAGATGTTGATGATGGGGGAGTTGAAGTATTTTCTAGGATTCCAAGTCAAACAACTCCAAGAGGGCACCTTCATCAGCCAAACAAAGTACACTCAAGACATTCTAACCAAGTTTGGGATGAAGGATGCCAAACCCATCAAGACACCCATGGGAACTAATGGGCATCTCGACCTCGACACGGAAGGTAAGTCCGTGGATCAAAAGGTATACCGGTCGATGATAGGTTCATTACTCTATTTATGTGCATCTCGACCGGACATTATGCTTTTCCTTTGCATGTGTGCAAGATTCCAATCCGACCCTAAGGAATCCCACCTTACGACCGTAAAACGAATCTTGAGATATTTGGCTTATACTCCTAAGTTTGGGCTTTGGTACCCTCGGGGATCCACTTTTGATTTAATTGGTTATTCGGATGCCGATTGGGCGGGGTGTAAGATTAATAGAAAGAGCACATCAGGGACTTGCCAGTTCTTGGGAAGATCCTTGGTGTCTTGGGCTTCAAAGAAGCAAAATTCGGTCGCTCTTTCAACCGCCGAAGCCGAGTACATTGCCGCAGGTCATTGTTGCGCGCAATTGCTTTGGATGAGGCAAACCCTGCGGGACTACGGTTACAAATTAACCAAAGTCCCTTTGCTATGTGATAATGAGAGTGCAATCAAAATGGCCGACAATCCTGTCGAGCATAGCCGCACTAAGCACATAGCCATTCGGTATCATTTTCTTAGGGATCACCAACAAAAGGGATATATTGAGATTGCATACATTAATACTAAAGATCAATTAGCCGATATCTTTACCAAACCACTTGATGAACAAACTTTTACCAAACTTAGGCATGAGCTCAATATTCTTGATTCTAGAAATTTCTATTGCTAACTTGCACACATAGCTCATGAATATACCTTTGATCATGTCTCTTTCATATGCTATGACTAATGTGTTTTCAAGTCTACTTCAAATCAAGTCATAGGTGCATTGAAAGGGCATTGGAGTCTTCGGCGAAGACAAAGGCTTCCACTCCGTCAACTCATCCTTCGCCATCACTCCGAGCCGCTCTCTATCCTTGGGGGAGAGAGCAAAACAAAAGGACTCCTACTTTGGTATAATCTTCACTCTTTTATTTATGACCAAGGGAGGAGAAAGTTATTTGAAGGGCTCTAATGACTCCGTTTTTGGCGATTCATGCCAAAGGGGGAGGAAGTATTAGCCCAAAGCAAAAGGACCGCACCACCACCTAATTTTAAAATGTAATTTCCAATTGTCAATTTGGTATCTTAATGTGTTCAAAAAGGGGAGAAAGTAGTATTTCAAAATTGTTTCATCAAACCCCTCTTGAACACTAAGAGGAGATTTTATTTAGGGGGAGTTTTGTTTAGTCAAAGGAAAAGCATTTGGAACAGGGGGAGAAAATTTCAAATCTTGAAAATGCTTTGCAAACTCTTATTCATTTACCCTTGACTATTTGCAAAAGAACTTTGAAAAGATTTAGAAAATATTTTGCAAAAACAAAACATGTGGTGCAAGCGTGGTCCAAAATGTTAAAAATGAAGAAACAATCCATGCATATCTTGTAAGTATTTATATTGGCTCAATTCCAAGCAACCTTTGCACTTATATTATGCAAACTAGTTCAATTATGCACTTCTATATTTGCTTTGGTTTGTGTTGGCATCAATCACCAAAAAGGGGGAGATTGAAAGGGAATTAGGCTTACACCTAGTTCCTATATAATTTTGGTGGTTGAATTGCCCAACACAAATCTTTGGACTAACTAGTTTGTTCTAGTGTATAAGTTATACAGGTGCAAAAGGTTCACACTTAGCCAATAAAAAGACCAAGTGTTGGGTTCAACAAAAGAGCAAAGGAGCAACCGAAGGCTCCTCTGGTCTGGCGCACCGGACTGTCCGGTGCACCACTGGACAGTGTCCGGTGTACCAAAGGACTTCAACGCGAACTCGTCGGCTTCGGGAATTCTCCAGAGCCAGCGCGCTATAATTCACCGGACTATCCGGTGTACACCGGACAGTGTCCGGTGCTCCAACGGGACGCGGCTCAGGAACTCGCCAGCCTCGGGAAATCAGAGCGGCTGCTCCGCTATAATTCACCGGACATGTCCGGTGTGCACCCGACTGTCCGGTGCATCCACGGAGCAACGGCTACTTCGGCGCCAACGGCTACCTGCGATGCATTTAATGCGCGCGCAGCGCGCGCAGAAGTCAGAGTCGCCCATGCCGGCGCACCGGACAGTGAACAGTGCATGTCCGGTGCGCCACCGAACATCGAGGCGGGCCCAGAAGTCAGAACTCCAACGGTCAGATTCCAACGGCACTGGTGACGTGGCAGGGGCACCGGACATGTCCGGTGCGCCATCGAACAGACAGCCTCCACCAACGGTTATTTTGGTGGTTGGGGCTATAAATACCCCAACCACCCAACCATTCATTGCATCCAAGTTTTCCACTTCCCAATTACTTACAAGAGCTCTAGCATTCAATTCTAGACACACCAAAGAGATCAAATCCTCTCCAAATTCCACACAACGCCCTAGTGACTAGAGAGAGAGATTTGCTTGTGTTCTTTCGAGCTCTTGCGCTTGGATTGCTTTCTTCTTTCTTGATTCCTTCATTGCGATCAAACTCACTTGTAATTGAGGCAAGAGACACCAAACTTGTGGTGGTCCTTGTGGGTACTTTGTGTTCCAAGTGATTGAGAAGAGAAAGCTCACTCGATCCGTGGGATCGTTTGAGAGAGGGAAGGGTTGAAAGAGACCCGGCCTTTGTGGCCTCCTCAACGTGGAGTAGGTTTGAGAGAACCGAACCTCGGTAAAACAAATCCGCGTGTCACACTCTTCATTTGCTTGCGATTTGTTTTCCACCCTCTCTCGCGGACTCGGTTTCATATTTCTAACGCTAACCCGGCTTGTAGTTGTGTTTATATTTGTAAATTTCAGTTTCGCCCTATTCACCCCCCCTCTAGGCGACTATCAACCATTTCTTGGTCTAAAATCCGTAGGTGTTAGCCTCTAGTATTATTGAAAATGGTCGCTCATGGCTATTTTCATAAAAAATGGGGGTTGTGTGGCCATTGATCATCGACCAGAGGCTCGTACACTTCACCCCACATATGTTTCCTTGCCATATATTACATTCTTGGATTTCTGGTGGAAACCATTTCTTGATTAAAAACTCGTACGTGTTAGCCTTCGGTATTATTGAAAATGGTCATTCATGGCTATTTTCGACAAAATGGGGGTTGTGTGGCCATTGATCATCGACCAGAGGCTCATACACCTCACCCCACATATGTTTCTTTGCCATAGATCACATTCTTGGGTTTCTGGTGGAGACCATTGATCTTCGACCAGAGGCTCATACACCTCACTACACATATGTTTCCTTGCCATAGATCACATTCTTGGATTTATGGTGGAGAACATTTGATCTATGGCAAGGAAACATATGTGGGGTGAGGTGTACGAGCCTCTGGTCGACGATCAATGGCCACACAACCCCCATTTTGCCGAAAATAGCCATGAATGACCATTTTCAAAAATACCGAAGGCTAACACCTACGGATTTTTGACCAAGAAATGGTCTCCACCAGAAATCCAAGAATGTGATCTATGGCAAGGAAACATATGTGGGGTGAGGTGTATGAGCCTCTGGTCGATGATCAATGGCCACACAACCCCCATTTTTGTCGAAAATAGCCATGAACGACCATTTTCAATAATACCGAAGGCTAACACCTACGGATTTTTGACCAAGAAATGGTCTCCACCAGAAATCCAAGAATGTGATCTATGGCAAGGAAACATATGTGGGGTGAGGTGTATGAGCCTATGGTGGAAGATCAATGGCCACACAACCCCCATTTTGCCAAAAATAGCCATGAACGACCATTTTCAATAATACCGAAGGCTAACACGTACGAGTTTTTAACCAAGAAATGGTCTCCACCAAAAATCCAGGAATGTGATCTATGGCAAGGAAACATATGTGGGGTGAGGTGTATGAGCGTCTGGTCGATGATCAATGGCCACACAACCCCCATTTTTGTCGAAAATAGCCATGAATGACCATTTTCAAAAATACTAAAGGCTAACACCTACGGATTTTTGACCAAGAAATGGTCTCCACCAGAAATCCAAGAATGTGATCTATGGCAAGGAAACATATGTGGGGTGAGGTGTACGAGCCTCTGGTCGATGATTAATGGCCACACAACCCCCATTTTGCCGAAAATAGCCATGAGTGACCATTTTCAATAATACCGAAGGCTAACACGTACGAGTTTTTAACCAAGAAATGGTTTCCACCAGAAATCCAAGAATGTAATCTATGGTGTGATCTATGACAAGGAAACATATGTGGGGTGAGGTGTATGAGCCTCTGGTCGACGATCAATGGCCACACAACCCTAATTTTTGTCGAAAATAGCCATGAACGACCATTTTCAATGACACTGAAGGCTAACACCTACGGATTTTTGACCAAGAAATGGTCTCCACCATAAATCCAAGAATGTGATCTATGGCAAGGAAACATATGTGGGGTGAGGTGTATGAGCGTCTGGTCGATGATCAATGGCCACACAACCCCCATTTTTGTCGAAAATAGCCATGAATGACCATTTTCAAAAATACCAAAGGCTAACACGTATGAGTTTTTAACCAAGAAATGGTCTCCACCAGAAATCCAAGAATGTAATCTATGGCAAGGAAACATATGTGGGGTGAGGTGTATGAGCCTCTGGTCGATGATAAATGGCCACACAACCCCCATTTTGCCGAAAATAGCCATGAATGACCATTTTCAATAATACCGAAGGCTAACACCTACGAGTTTTTAACCAAGAAATGGTCTCCACCAAAAATCCAAGAATGTGATCTATGGCAAGGAAACATATGTGGGGTGAGGTGTATGAGCCTCTGGTCGATGATCAATGGCCACACAACCCCCATTTTTGTCGAAAATAGCCATGAACGACCATTTTCAATAATACCGAAGGCTAACACCTACGGATTTTTGACCAAGAAATGGTCTCCACCAGAAATCCAAGAATGTGATCTATGGCAAGGAAACATATGTGGGGTGAGGTGTATGAGCCTCTGGTCGATGATCAATGGCCACACAACCCCCATTTTTTGTCGAAAATAGCCATGAACGACCATTTTCAATAATACCGAAGGCTAACACCTACGGATTTTTGACCAAGAAATGGTCTCCACCAGAAATCCAAGAATGTGATCTATGGCAAGGAAACATATGTGTAGTGAGGTGTATGAGCCTCTGGTCGAATATCAATGGCCACACAACCCCCATTTTTGTCGAAAATAGCCATGAACGACCATTTTCAATAATATCGAAGGCTAACAACTACGGATTTTTGCCCAAGAAATGGTCTCCACCAGAAATCCAAGAATGTGATCTACGACAAGGAAACATATGTGGGGTGAGGTGTATGAGCCTCTGGTCGATGATCAATGGCCACACAACCCCCATTTTGTCGAAAATAGCCATGAACGACCATTTTCAATAATACCGAAGGCTAACACCTACGGATTTTTGACCAAGAAATGGTCTCCACCAGAAATCCTAGAATGTGATCTATGGCAAGGAAACATATGTGGGGTGAGGTGTATGAGCCTATGGTGGAAGATCAATGGCCACACAACCCCCATTTTGCCGAAAATAGCCATGAACGACCATTTTCAATAATACCGAAGGCTAACACGTACGAGTTTTTAACCAAGAAATGGTCTCCACCAGAAATCCAAGAATGTGATCTATGGCAAGGAAACATATGTGGGGTGCGGTGTATGAGCGTCTGGTCGATGATCAATGTCCACACAACCCCCATTTTTGTCGAAAATAGCCATGAATGACCATTTTCAAAAATACCAAAGGCTAACACCTACGGATTTTTGACCAAGAAATGGACTCCACCAGAAATCCAAGAATGTGATCTATGGCAAGGAAACATATGTGGGGTGAGGTGTACGAGCCTCTGGTCGATGATCAATGGCCACACAACCCCCATTTTGCCGAAAATAGCCATGAATGACCATTTTCAATAATACCGAAGGCTAACACGTACGAGTTTTTAACCAAGAAATGGTTTCCACCAGAAATCCAAGAATGTAATCTATGGTGTGATCTATGGCAAGGAAACATATGTGGGGTGAGGTGTATTAACCTCTTGTCGACGATCAATGGCCACACAACCCTAATTTTTGTCGAAAATAGCCATGAACGACCATTTTCAATGACACTGAAGGCTAACACCTACGGATTTTTGACCAAGAAATGGTCTCCACCATAAATCCAAGAATGTGATCTATGGCAAGGAAACATATGTGGGGTGAGGTGTATGAGCGTCTGGTCGATGATCAATGGCCACACAACCCCCATTTTTGTCGAAAATAGCCATGAATGACCATTTTCAAAAATACCAAAGGCTAACACGTACGAGTTTTTAACCAAGAAATGGTCTCCACCAGAAATCCAAGAATGTAATCTATGGCAAGGAAACATATGTGGGGTGAGGTGTATGAGCCTCTGGTCGATGATAAATGGCCACAAAACCCCCATTTTGCCGAAAATAGCCATGAATGACCATTTTCAATAATACCGAAGGCTAACACCTACGAGTTTTTAACCAAGAAATGGTCTCCACCAGAAATCCAAGAATGTGATCTATGGCAAGGAAACATATGTGGGGTGAGGTGTATGAGCCTCTGGTCGATGATCAATGGCCACACAACCCCCATTTTTTATGAAAATAGCCATGAGCGACCTTGAAAATAGCCATGAGCGACCATTTTCAATAATACTAGAGGCTAATACGTACGGATTTTTGACCAAGAAATGGTCTCCACCAGAAATCCAAGAATGTGATCTATGGCAAGGAAACATATGTGGGGTGTGGTGTATGAGCCTCTGGTCGATGATCAATGGCCACACAACCCCCATTTTTGTCGAAAATAGCCATGAACGACCATTTTCAATAATACCGAAGGCTAACACCTACGGATTTTTGACCAAGAAATGGTCTCCACCAGAAATCCAAGAATGTGATCTATGGCAAGGAAACATATGTGTGGGTGAGGTGTATGAGCCTCTGGTCGATGATCAATTGTCACACAACCCCCATTTTTGTCGAAAATAGCCATGAACGATCATTTTCAATAATATCGAAGGCTAACACCTACGGATTTTTGACCAAGAAATGGTCTCCACCAGAAATCCAAGAATGTGATCTACGACAAGGAAACATATGTGGGGTGAGGTGTATGAGCCTCTGGTCGCGATCAATGGCCACACAACCCCCATTTTTGCCGAAAATAGCCATGAATGACCATTTTCAATAATAACGAAGGCTAACACCTACGGATTTTTGACCAAGAAATGGTCTCCACCAGAAATCCAAGAATGTGATCTATGGCAAGGAAACATATGTGGGGTGAGGTGTATGAGCCTCTGGTCGACGATCAATGGCCACACAACCCCATTTTGCCGAAAATAGCCATGAATGACCATTTTCAATAATACCGAAGGCTAACACGTACGAGTTTTTAACCAAGAAATGGTCTCCACCAGAAATCCAAGAATGTAATCTATGACAAGGAAACATATGTGGGGTGAGGTTTATGAGCCTCTAGTCGATGATAAATGGCCACACAACCCCCATTTTTTATGAAAATAGCCATGAGCGACCTTGAAAATAGCCATGAGCGACCATTTCAATAATACTAGAGGCTAACACCTACGGATTTTAGACCAAGAAATGGTCTCCACCAGAAATCCAAGAATGTGATCTATGGCAAGGAAACATATGTGGGGTGAGGTGTATGAGCCTCTAGTCGATGATCAAATGCCACACAACCCCCATTTTTGTCGAAAATAGCCATGAATGACCATTTTCAATAATACCGAAGGCTAACACCTACGGATTTTTGACCAAGAAATGGTCTCCACCAGAAATCTAAGAATGTGATCTACGGCAAGGAAACATATGTGGGGTGAGGTGTACGAGCCTCTGGTCGATGATCAATGGCCACACAACCCCCATTTTGCCGAAAATAGCCATGAATGACCATTTTCAATAATACCGAAGGCTAACACGTACGAGTTTTTAACCAACAAATGGTTTCCACCAGAAATCCAAGAATGTAATCTATGGCAAGGAAACATATGTGGGGTGAGGTTTATGAGCCTCTAGTCGATGATAAATGGCCACACAACCCCCATTTTTTATGAAAATAGCCATGAGCGACCTTGAAAATAGCCATGAGCGACCATTTTCAATAATACTAGAGGCTAACACCTACGGATTTTAGACCAAGAAATGGTCTCCACCAGAAATCCAAGAATGTGATCTATGGCAAGGAAACATATGTGGGGTGAGGTGTATGAGCATCTGGTCGATGATCAATGGCCACACAACCCCCATTTTTGTCGAAAATAGCCATGAGCGACCATTTTCAATAATACCTAAGGCTAACACCTACGGATTTTAGACCAAGAAATGGTCTCCACCAGAAATCCAAGAATGTGATCTATGGCAAAGAAACATATGTGGGGTGAGGTGTATGAGCGTCTGGTCGATGATCAATGGCCACACAACCCCCATTTTTGTCGAAAATAGCCATGAACGACCATTTTCAATAATACCGAAGGCTAACACCTACGGATTTTTGCCCAAGAAATGGTCTCCACCAGAAATCCAAGAATGTGATCTATGGCAAGGAAACATATGTGGGGTGAGGTGTATGAGCGTCTGGTCGATGATCAATGGCCACACAACCCCCATTTTTGTCGAAAATAGCCATGAACGACCATTTTCAATAATACCGAAGGCTAACACCTACGGATTTTTGACCAAGAAATGGTCTCCACCAGAAATCCAAGAATGTGATCTACGACAAGGAAACATATGTGGGGTGAGGTGTATGAGCCTCTGGTCGACGATCAATGGCCACACAACCCCCATTTTGACGAAAATAGCCATGACTGACCATTTTCAATAATACCGAAGGCTAACACGTACGAGTTTTTAACCAAGAAAAGGTTTCCACCAGAAATCCAAGAATGTAATCTATGGCAAGGAAACATATGTGGGGTGAGGTGTATGAGCCTCTAGTCGATGATAAATGGCCACACAACCCCCATTTTTGTCGAAAATAGCCATGAACGACCATTTTCAATAATACCGAAGGCTAACACCTACGGATTTTTGACCAAGAAATGGTCTCCACCAGAAATCCAAGAATGTGATCTATGGCAAGGAAACATATGTGGGGTGAGGTGTACGAGCCTTTAGTCGATGATCAATGGCCACACAACCCCCATTTTGCCGAAAATAGCCATGAGCGACCATTTTCAATAATATTAGAGGCTAACACCTACGGATTTTAGACCAAGAAATGGTCTCCACCAGAAATCCAAGAATGTGATCTATGGCAAGGAAACATATGTGGGGTGAGGTGTACGAGCCTCTGGTCGATGATCAATGGCCACACAACCCCCATTTTTGTCGAAAATAGCCATGAACGACCATTTTCAATAATACCGAAGGCTAACACGTATGAGCTTTTAACCAAGAAATGGTTTCCACCAGAAATCCAAGAATGTAATCTATGGCAAGGAAACATATGTGGGGTGAGGTTTATGAGCCTCTAGTCGATGATAAATGGCCACACAACCCCCATTTTTTATGAAAATAGCCATGAGCGACCTTGAAAATAGCCATGAGCGACCATTTTCAATAATATTAGAGGCTAACACCTACGGATTTTAGACCAAGAAATGGTCTCCACCAGAAATCCAAGAATGTGATCTATGGCAAGGAAACATATGTGGGGTGAGGTGTACGAGCCTCTGGTCGATGATCAATGGCCACACAACCCCCATTTTTGTCGAAAATAGCCATGAACGACCATTTTCAATAATACCGAAGGCTAACACGTACGAGTTTTTAACCAAGAAATGGTCTCCACCAGAAATCCAAGAATGTGATCTATGGCAAGGAAACATATGTGAGGTGAGGTGTATGAGCGTCTGGTCGATGATCAATGGCCACACAACCCCCATTTTTGTCGAAAATAGCCATGAATGACCATTTTCAAAAATACCAAAGGCTAACACGTACGGATTTTTGACCAAGAAATGGTCTCCACCAGAAATCCAAGAATGTGATCTATGGCAAGGAAACATATGTGGGGTGAGGTGTATGAGCCTCTGGTCGATGATCAATGGCCACACAACCCCCATTTTGCCGAAAATAGCCATGAATGACCATTTTCAATAATACCGAAGGCTAACACGTACGAGTTTTTAACCAAGAAATGGTCTCCACCAGAAATCCAAGAATGTGATCTATGGCAAGGAAATATATGTGGGGTGAGGTTTATGAGCCTCTAGTCGATGATAAATGGCCACACAACCCCCATTTTTTATGAAAATAGCCATGAGCGACCATTTTCAATAATACTGGAGGCTAAGACCTACGGATTTTTGACCAAGAAATGGTCTCCACCAGAAATCCAAGAATGTGATCTATGGCAAGGAAACATATGTGGGGTGAGGTGTATGAGCCTCTGGTCGATGATCAATTGCCACACAATCCCCATTTTGTCGAAAATAGCCATGAACGACCATTTTCAATAATACCGAAGGCTAACACCTACGGATTTTTGACCAAGAAATGGTCTCCACCAGAAATCCAAGAATGTGATCTATGGCAAGGAAACATATGTGGGGTGAGGTGTATGAGCCTCTAGTCGATGATCAATGGCCACACAACCCCCATTTTTGTCGAAAATAGCCATGAATGACCATTTTCAATAATACCGAAGGCTAACACCTACGAGTTTTTATCCAAGAAACGGTCTCCACCAGAAACCCAAGAATGTGATCTATGGCAAGGAAACATATGTGGGGTGAGGTGTATGAGCCTCTGGTCGATGATCAATGGCACACAACCCCCATTTTTTATGAAAATAGCCATGAGCGACCTTGAAAATAGCCATGAGCGACCATTTTCAATAATACTAGAGGCTAAGACCTGCGGATTTTTGACCAAGAAATGGTCTCCACCAGAAATCCAAGAATGTGATCTATGGCAAGGAAACATATGTGGGGTGAGGTGTATGAGCCTCTGGTCGATGATCAATGGCCACACAACCCCCATTTTTTATGAAAATAGCCATGAACGACCATTTTCAATAATACCGAAGGCTAACACCTACGGATTTTTGACCAAGAAATGGTCTCCACCAGAAATCCAAGAATGTGATCTATGGCAAGGAAACATATGTGGGGTGAGGTGTACGAGCCTCTGGTCGATGATCAATGGCCATAGAACCCCCATTTTGCTGAAAATAGCCATGAACGACCATTTTCAATAATACCGAAGGCTAACACGTACGAATTTTTAACCAAGAAATGGTCTCCACCAGAAATCCAAGAATGTGATCTATGGCAAGGAAACATATGTGGGGTGAGGTGTACGAGCCTCTGGTCGATGATCAATGGCCACACAACCCCCATTTTGCCGAAAATAGCCATGAGCGACCATTTTCAATAATATTAGAGGCTAAGACCTACGGATTTTTGACCAAGAAATGGTCTCCACCAGAAATCCAAGAATGTGATCTATGGCAAGGAAACATATGTGGGGTGAGGTGTATGAGCCTCTGGTCGATGATCAATGGCCACACAACCCCCATTTTTGTCGAAAATAGCCATGAACGACCATTTTCAATGACACTGAAGGCTAACACCTACGGATTTTTGACCAAGAAATGGTCTCCACCATAAATCCAAGAATGTGATCTATGGCAAGGAAACATATGTGTAGTGAGGTGTATGAGCCTCTAGTCGAAGATCAATGGCCACACAACCCCCATTTTTGTCGAAAATAGCCATGAATGACCATTTTCAAAAATACCAAAGGCTAACACATTCGGATTTTTGCCCAAGAAATGGTCTCCACCAGAAATCCAAGAATGTGATCTATGGCAAGGAAACATATGTGGGGTGAGGGGTATGAGCCTCTGGTCGACGATCAATGGCCACACAACCCCCATTTTTGTCGAAAATAGCCATGAACGACCATTTTCAATAATACCGAAGGCTAACACCTACGGATTTTTGACCAAGAAATGGTCTCCACCAGAAATCCAAGAATGTGATCTATGGCAAGGAAACATATATGGGGTGAGGTTTATGAGCCTCTAGTCAATGATCAATGGCCACACAACCCCCATTTTTGTCGAAAATAGCCATGAACGACCATTTTCAATAATATCGAAGGCTAACACCTACGAATATTTGACCAAGAAATGGTCTCCACCAGAAATCTAAGAATGTGATCTACGACAAGGAAACATATGTGGCGTGAGGTGTATGAGCCTCTGGTCGACGATCAATGGCCACACAACCCCCATTTTGCCGAAAATAGCCATGAATGACCATTTTCAATAATACCGAAGGCTAACACGTACGAGTTTTTAACCAAGAAATGGTTTCCACCAGAAATCCAAGAATGTAATCTATGGCAAGGAAACATATGTGGGGTGAGGTTTATGAGCCTCTAGTCGATGATAAATGGCCACACAACCCCCATTTTTTATGAAAATAGCCATGAGCGACCTTGAAAATAGCCATGAGCGACCATTTTCAATAATACTAGAGGCTAACACCTACGGATTTTAGACCAAGAAATGGTCTCCACCAGAAATCCAAGAATGTGATCTATGGCAAGGACACATATGTGGGGTGAGGTGTATGAGCGTCTGGTCGATGATCAATGGCCACACAACCCCCATTTTTGTCGAAAATAGCCATGAACGACCATTTTCAATAATACCGAAGGCTAACACCTACGGATTTTTGACCAAGAAATGGTCTCCACCAGAAATCCAAGAATGTGATCTATGGCAAGGAAACATATGTGGGGTGAGGTGTATGAGCCTCTAGTCGATGATCAATGGCCACACAACCCCCATTTTTGTCGAAAATAGCCATGAATGACCATTTTCAAAAATACCAAAGGCTAACACGTACGGATTTTTAACCAAGAAATGGTCTCCACCAAAAATCCAAGAATGTGATCTATGGCAAGGAAACATATGTGGGGTGAGGTGTATGAGCCTCTGGTCGATGATCAATGGCCACACAACCCCCATTTTTGTCGAAAATAGCCATGAACGACCATTTTCAATGACACTGAAGGCAAACACCTACGGATTTTTGACCAAAAATGGTCTCCACCATAAATCCAAGAATGTGATCTATGGCAAGGAAACATATGTGTAGTGAGGTGTATGAGCCTCTGGTCGAAGATCAATGGCCAGACAACCCTCATTTTTGTCGAAAATAGCCATGAATGACCATTTTCAAAAATACCAAAGGCTAACACATTCGGATTTTTGCCCAAGAAATGGTCTCCACCAGAAATCCAAGAATGTGATCTATGGCAAGGAAACATATGTGGGGTGAGGTGTATGAGCCTCTGGTCGACGATCAATGGCCACACAACCCCCATTTTTGTCGAAAATAGCCATGAACGACCATTTTCAATAATACCGAAGGCTAACACCTACGGATTTTTGACCAAGAAATGGTCTCCACCAGAAATCCAAGAATGTGATCTATGGCAAGGAAACATATGTGGGGTGAGGTGTATGAGCCTCTAGTCGATGATCAATGGCCACACAACCCCCATTTTTGTCGAAAATAGCCATGAATGACCATTTTCAAAAATACCGAAGGCTAACACGTACGGATTTTTAACCAAGAAATGGTCTCCACCAGAAATCCAAAAATGTGATCTATGGCAAGGAAACATATGTGGGGTGAGGTGTACGAGCCTCTGGTCGATGATCAATGGCCACACAACCCCCATTTTGCCGAAAATAGCCATGAATGACCATTTTCAATAATACCGAAGGCTAACACGTACGAGTTTTTAACCAAGAAATGGTTTCCACCAGAAATCCAAGAATGTAATCTATGGTGTGATCTATGGCAAGGAAACATATGTGGGGTGAGGTGTATGAGCCTCTGGTCGACGATCAATGGCCACACAACCCTAATTTTTGTCGAAAATAGCCATGAACGACCATTTTCAATAATACCGAAGGCTAACACGTATGGATTTTCGACCAAGAAATGGTCTCCACCAGAAATCCGATAATGTGATCTATGGCAAGGAAACATATGTGAGGTGAGGTGTACGAGCCTCTGGTCGATGATCAATGGCCACACAACCCCCATTTTTGTCAAAAATAGCCATGAACGACCATTTTCAATAATACCGAAGGCTAACACCTACGGATTTTTGACCAAGAAATGGTCTGCACCATAAATCCAAAAATGTGATCTATGGCAAGTAAACATATGTGCAGTGAGGTGTATGAGCCTCTGGTCGAATATCAATGGCCACACAACCCCCATTTTTGTCGAAAATAGCAATGAACGACCATTTTCAATAGTACCGAAGGCTAACACATTCCGATTTTTGACCAAGAAATGGTCTCCACCAGAAATCAAAGAATGTGATCTATGGCAAGAAAACATATGTGGGGTGAGGTTTACGACCCATGGTCGATGATCAATGGCCACACAACCCCCATTTTTGTCGAAAATATCCATGAATGACCATTTTCAATAATACCGAAGGCTAACACCTACGGATTTTTGACCAAGAAATGGTCTCCACCAGAAATCCAAGAATGTGATCTATGGCAAGGAAACATATGTGGGGTGAGGTGTACGAGCCTCTGGTCGATGATCAATGGCCACACAACCCCCATTTTGCCGAAAATAGCCATGAACGACCATTTTCAATAATACCGAAGGCTAACACGTACGAGTTTTTAACCAAGAAATGGTCTCCACCAGAAATCCAAGAATGTGATCTATGGCAAGGAAACATTGATCTATGGCAAGGAAACATATGTGGGGTGAGGTGTATGAGCGTCTGGTCGATAATCAATGGCCACACAACCCCCATTTTTGTCGAAAATAGCCATGAATGACCATTTTCAATAATACCGAAGGCTAACACCTACGGATTTTTGACCAAGAAATGGTCTCCACCAGAAATCCAAGAATGTGATCTATGGCAAGGAAACATATGTGGGGTGAGGTGTACGAGCCTCTGGTCGATGATCAATGGCCACACAACCCCCATTTTGCCGAAAATAGCCATGAACGACCATTTTCAATAATACCGAAGGCTAACACCTACTAATTTTTGACCAAGAAATGGTCTCCACCATAAATCCAAGAATGTGATCTATGGCAAGGAAACATATGTGTAGTGAGGTGTATGAGCCTCTGGTCGAAGATCAATGGTCTCCACCAGAAATCCAAGAATGTGATCTATGGCAAGGAAACATATGTGGGGTGAGGTGTAAAAGCCTCTGGTCGATGATCAATGGCCACACAACCCCCATTTTTTATGAAAATAGCCATGAGCGACCATTTTCAATAATACTAGAGGCTAACTCCTACGGATTTTAGACCAAGAAATGGTCTCCACCAGAAATCCAAGAATGTGATCTATGGCAAGGAAACATATGTGGGGTGAGGTTTATGAGCCTCTAGTCGATGATAAATGGCCACACAACCCCCATTTTTTATGAAAATAGCCATGAGCGACCTTGAAAATAGCCATGAGCGACCATTTTCAATAATACTAGAGGCTAACACCTAAGGATTTTAGACCAAGAAATGGTCTCCACCAGAAATCCAAGAATGTGATCTATGGCTAGGAAACATATGTGGGGTGAGGTGTACGAGCCTCTAGTCGATGATCAATGGCCACACAACCCCCATTTTGCCGAAAATAGCCATGAACGACCATTTTCAATAATACCAAAGGCTAACACGTACGAGTTTTTAACCAAGAAATGGTTTCCACCAGAAATCCAAGAATGTGATCTATGGCAAGGAAACATATGTGGTGAGGTGTATGAGCCTCTAGTCGATGATCAATGGCCACACAACCCCCATTTTTGTCGAAAATAGCCATGAATTACCATTTTCAAAAATACCGAAGGCTAACACATTCGGATTTTTGCCCAAGAAATGGTCTCCACCAGAAATCCAAGAATGTGATCTATGGCAAGGAAACATATGTGTAGTGAGGTGTATGAGCCTCTGGTCGAAGATCAATGGTCTCCACCAGAAATCCAAGAATGTGATCTATGGCAAGGAAACATATGTGGGGTGAGGTGTATGAGCCTCTGGTCGATGATCAATGGCCACACAACCCCCATTTTGCCGAAAATAGCCATGAATGACCATTTTCAATAATACCGAAGGCTAACACGTACGAGTTTTTAACCAAGAAATGGTTTCCACCAGAAATCGAAGAATGTAATCTATGGCAAGGAAACATATGTGGGGTGAGGTGTACGAGCCTCTGGTCGATGATAAATGGCCACACAACCCCCATTTTTGATGAAAATAGCCATGAACGACCATTTTCAATAATATCGAAAGCTAACACCTACGGTTTTTTGACCAACAAATGGTCTCCACCAGAAATCCAAGAATGTGATCTATGGCAAGGAAACATATGTGGGGTGAGGTGTATGAGCCTCTGGTCGACGATCAATGGCCACACAACCCTAATTTTTGTCGAAAATAGCCATGAACGACCATTTTCAATGACACTGAAGGCTAACACCTACGGATTTTTGACCAAGAAATGGTCTCCACCAGAAATCCAAGAATGTGATCTATGGCAAGAAAACATATGTGGGGTGAGGTGTACGAGCCTATGGTCGATGATCAATGGCCACACAACCCCCATTTTGCCGAAAATAGCCATGAACGACCATTTTCAATAATACCGAAGGCTAACACCTACTGATTTTTGACCAAGAAATGGTCTCCACCATAAATCCAAGAATGTGATCTATGGCAAGGAAACATATGTGTAGTGAGGTGTATGAGCCTCTGGTCGAAGATCAATGGTCTCCACCAGAAATCCAAGAATGTGATCTATGGCAAGGAAACATATGTGGGGTGAGGTGTATGACCCTCTGGTCGATGATCAATGGCCACAAAACCCCCATTTTGCCGAAAATAGCCATGAATGACCATTTTCAATAATACCGAAGGCTAACACGTACGAGTTTTTAACCAAGAAATGGTTTCAACCAAAAATCCAAGAATGTAATCTATGGCAAGGAAACATATGTGGGGTGAGGTGTACGAGCCTCTGGTCGATGATAAATGGCCACACAACCCCCATTTTTGATGAAAATAGCCATGAGCGACCATTTTCAATAATACTAGAGGCTAACACCTACGGATTTTAGACCAAGAAATGGTCTCCACCAGAAATCCAAGAATGTGATCTATGGCAAGGAAACATATGTGGGGTGAGGTTTATGAGCCTCTAGTCGATGATAAATGGCCACACAACCCCCATTTTTTATGAAAATAGCCATGAGCGACCTTGAAAATAGCCATGAGCGACCATTTTCAATAATACTAGAGGCTACACCTACGGATTTTAGACCAAGAAATGGTCTCCACCATAAATCCAAGAATGTGATCTATGGCAAGGAAACATATGTGGTGAGGTGTATGAGCCTCTAGTCGATGATCAATGGCCACACAACCCCCATTTTTGTCGAAAATAGCCATGAATGACCATTTTCAAAAATACCGAAGGCTAACACATTCGGATTTTTGCCCAAGAAATGGTCTCCACCAGAAATCCAAGAATGTGATCTATTGCAAGAAACATATGTGTAGTGAGGTGTATGAGCCTCTGGTCGAAGATCAATGGTCTCCACCAGAAATCCAAGAATGTGATCTATGGCAAGGAAACATATGTGGGGTGAGGTGTATGAGCCTCTGGTCGATGATCAATGGCCACACAACCCCCATCTTGCCGAAAATAGCCATGAACGACCATTTTCAATAATACCGAAGGCTAACACGTACGAGTTTTTAACCAAGAAATGGTTTCCACCAGAAATCGAAGAATGTAATCTATGGCAAGGAAACATATGTGGGGTGAGGTGTACGAGCCTCTGGTCGATGATCAATGGCCACAGAACCCCCATTTTGCCGAAAATAGCCATGAACGACCATTTTCAATAATACCGAAGGCTAACACGTACGAATTTTTGACCAAGAAATGGTCTCCACCAAAAATCCAAGAATGTGATCTATGACAAGGAAACATATGTGGGGTGAGGTGTATGAGCGTCTGGTCGATGATCAATGGCCACACAACCCCCATTTTTGTCGAAAATTGCCATGAATGACCATTTACAATAATACCGAAGGCTAACACCTACGGATTTTTGACCAAGAAATGGTCTCCACCAGAAATCCAAGAATGTGATCTATGGCAAGGAAACATATGTGGGGTGAGGTGTATGAGCCTCTGGTCGACGATCAATGGCCACACAACCCTAATTTTTGTCGAAAATAGCCATGAACGACCATTTTCAATGACACTGAAGGCTAACACCTACGGATTTTTGACCAAGAAATGGTCTCCACCATAAATCCAAGAATGTGATCTATGGCAAGGAAACATATGTGGGGTGAGGTGTATGAGCCTCTGGTCGACGATCAATGGCCACACAACCCTAATTTTTGTCGAAAATAGCCATGAACGACCATTTTCAATGACACTTAAGGCTAACACCTACGGATTTTTGACCAAGAAATGGTCTCCACCAGAAATCCAAGAATGTGATCTATGGCAAGGAAACATATGTGGGGTGAGGTGTATGAGCCTCTGGTCGACGATCAATGGCCACACAACCCTAATTTTTGTCGAAAATAGCCATGAACGACCATTTTCAATGACACTTAAGGCTAACACCTACGGATTTTTGACCAAGAAATGGTCTCCACCATAAATCCAAGAATGTGATCTATGGCAAGGAAACATATGTGGGTGAGGTGTATGAGCCTCTGGTCGACGATCAATGGCCACACAACCCTAATTTTTGTCGAAAATAGCCATGAACGACCATTTTCAATGACACTTAAGGCTAACACCTACGGATTTTTGACCAAGAAATGGTCTCCACCATAAATCCAAGAATGTGATCTATGGCAAGGAAACATATGTGTAGTGAGGTGTATGAGCCTTTGGTCGAAGATCAACGGTCTTCACCAGAAATCCAAGAATGTGATCTATGGCAAGGAAACATATGTGGGGTGAGGTGTATGAGCCTCTGGTCGATGATCAATGGCCACACAACCCCCATTTTGCCGAAAATAGCCATGAATGACCATTTTCAATAATACCGAAGGCTAACACGTACGAGTTTTTAACCAAGAAATGGTTTCCACCAGAAATCCAAGAATGTAATCTATGGCAAGGAAACATATGTGGGGTGAGGTGTACGAGCCTCTGGTCGATGATCAATGGCCACACAACCCCCATTTTTTATGAAAATAGCCATGAGCGACCATTTTCAATAATACTAGAGGCTAACACCTACGGATTTTAGACCAAGAAATGGTCTCCACCAGAAATCCAAGAATGTGATCTATGGCAAGGAAACATATGTGGGGTGAGGTGTATGAGCCTCTAGTCGATGATCAATGGCCACACAACCCCCATTTTTTATGAAAATAGCCATGAGCGACCATTTTCAATAATACTAGAGGCTAAGACCTAAGGATTTTTCTAGTATTATTGAAAATGGTCGCTCATGGCTATTTTCAAGGTCGCTCATGTCTATTTTCATAAAAAATGGGGGTTGTGTGGCCATTTATCATCGACTAGAGGCTCATAAACCTCACCCCACATATGTTTCCTTGCCATAGATCACATTCTTGGATTTCTGGTGGAGACCATTTCTTGGTCAAAAATCCGTACGTGTTAGCCTTTGGTATTTTTGAAAATGGTCGTTCATGGCTTGGTCGATGATCAATGGCCACACAACCCCCATTTTTTATGAAAATAGCCATGAGCGACCATTTTCAATAATACTAGAGGCTAAGACCTATGGATTTTTGACCAAGAAATGGTCTCCACCAGAAATCCAAGAATGTGATCTATGGCAAGGAAACATATGTGGGGTGAGGTGTATGAGCGTCTGGTCGATGATCAATGGCCACACAACCCCCATTTTTTATGAAAATAGCCATGAACGACCATTTTCAATAATACCGAAGGCTAACACCCACGATTTTTTGACCAAGAAATGGTCTCCACCAGATAAACAAGAATGTGACCTGTGGCAAGGAAACATATGTGGGGTGAGGTGTATGAGCCTCTGGTCGATGATCAATGGCCACACAACCCCCATTTTTGTCGAAAATAGCCATGAACGACCATCTTCAATAATACCGAAGGCTAACACTTACGGATTTTTGACCAAGAAATGGTCTCCACCAGAAATCCAAGAATGTGATCTATGGCAAGGAAACATATGTGGGGTGAGGTGTATGAGCCTCTGGTCGATGATCAATGGCCACACAACCCCCATTTTTGTCGAAAATAGCCATGAACGACCATTTTCAATAATATCGAAGGCTAACACCTACGGATTTTTGACCAAGAAATGGTCTCCACCAGAAATCCAAGAATGTGATCTACGACAAGGAAACATATGTGGGGTGAGGTGTATGAGCCTCTGGTCGACGATCAATGGCCACACAACCCCCATTTTGCCGAAAATAGCCATGAATGACCATTTTCAATGACACTGATGGCTAACACCTACGGATTTTTGACCAAGAAATGGTCTCCAACATAAATCCAAGATTGTGATCTATGGCAAGAAAACATATGTGTAGTGAGGTGTATGAGCCTCTGGTTGAAGATAAATGGCCACACAACCCCCATTTTTGTCGAAAATAGCCATGAATAACCATTTTCAATAATACCGAAGGCTAACACATTCGGATTTTTGCCCAAGAAATGGTCTCCACCAGAAATCCAAGAATGTGTTCTGCGGCAAGAAAACATATGTGGGTGAGGTGTATGAGCCTCTGGTCGATGATCAATGGCCACAGAACCTCTATTTTGTAGAAAATAGCCATGAACGAAAATTTTCAATAATACCGTAGGCTAACACATACGGATTTTTGACCAAGAAATGGTCTCCACCAGAAATCCAAGAATGTGATCTACGACAAGGAAACATATGTGGGTGAGGTGTATGAGCCTCTAGTCGATGATCAATGGCCACACAACCCCCATTTTGTCGAAAATAGCCATGAACGACCACGACCATTTTCAATAATACTGAAGGCTAACACGTACGAATTTTTGACCAAGAAATGCTCTCCACTAGAAATCCAAGAATGTGATCTATGGCAAGGAAACATATGTGGGGTGAGGTGTACGAGCCTCTGGTTGATGATAAATGGCCACAGAAACCCCATTTTTGATGCAAATAGCCATGTACGACTATTTTCAATAATACCGAAGGCTAACACCTACGGATTTTTGACCAACAAATGGTCTCCACCAGAAATCCAAGAATGTGGTCTATGGCAAGGAAACATATGTGGGGTGAGGTGTATGAGCCTTTGGTCGATGATCAATGGCCACACAACCCCCATTTTTGTCGAAAATAGCTATGAACGACCATTTTCAATAATACCGAAGGCTAACACCTACGGATTTTTGACCAAGAAATGGTCTCCACCAGAAATCTAAGAATGTGATCTATAGCAAGAAAACGTATGTGGGGTGAAGTGTACGAGCCTCTAGTCAATGATAAATGGCCACACAACCCCCATTTTTGTCGAAAATAGTGATCAACGACCATTTTCAATAATACCGAAGGCTAACACGTACGAGTTTTTAACCAAGAAATGGCATGAATGACCATTTTCAATAATACCGAAGGCTAACACCTACGGATTTTTGACCAAGAAATGGTCTCCACCAGAAATCCAAGAATGTGATCTATGGCAAGGAAACATATGTGGGGTGAGGTGTACGAGCCTCTGGTCGATGATCAATGGCCACACAACCCCCATTTTGCCGAAAATAGCCATGAACGACCATTTTCAATAATACCGAAGGCTAACACGTACGAGTTTTTGACCAAGAAATGGTCTCCACCAGAAATCCAAGAATGTGATCTATGGCAAGGAAACATATGTGGGGTGAGGTTTATGAGCCTCTAGTCGATGATAAATGGCCACACAACCCCCATTTTTTATGAAAATAGCCATGAGCGACCTTGAAAATAGCCATGAGCGACCATTTTCAAAAATACCAAAGGCTAACACATTCGGATTTTTGCCCAAGAAATGGTCTCCACCAGTAATCCAAGAATGTGATCTATGGAAAGGAAACATATGTGGGGTGAGGTGTATGAGCCTCTGGTCGACGATCAATGGCCACACAACCCCCATTTTTGTCGAAAATAGCCATGAACGACCATTTTCAATAATACCGAAGGCTAACACCGACGGATTTTTGACCAAGAAATGGTCTCCACCAGAAATCCAAGAATGTGATCTATGGCAAGGAAACATATGTGGGGTGAGGTGTATGAGCGTCTGGTCGATGATCAATGGCCACACAACCCCCATTTTGCCGAAAATAGCCATGAACGACCATTTTCAATAATATCGAAGGCTAACACGTACGAGTTTTTAACCAAGAAATGGTCTCCACCAGAAATCCAAGAATGTGATCTATGGCAAGGAAACATATGTGGGGTGAGGTGTATGAGCCTCTGGTCGACGATCAATGGCCACACAACCCTAATTTTTGTCGAAAATAGCCATGAACGACCATTTTCAAAAATACCAAAGGCTAACACGTACGGATTTTTGACCAAGAAATGGTCTCCACCAGAAATCCAAGAATGAGATCTATGGCAAGGAAACATATGTGTAGTGAGGTGTACGAGCCTCTAGTCGATGATCAATGGCCACACAACCCCCATTTTGCCGAAAATAGCCATGAGCGACCATTTTCAATAATATTAGAGGCTAAGACCTACGGATTTTTGACCAAGAAATGGTCTCCACCAGAAATCCAAGAATGTGATCTATGGCAAGGAAACATATGTGGGGTGAGGTGTATGAGCCTCTGGTCGACGATCAATGGCCACACAACCCCCATTTTGCCGAAAATAGCCATGAATGACCATTTTCAATAATACCAAAGGTAACACGTACGAGTTTTTAACCAAGAAATGGTCTCCACCAGAAATCCAAGAATGTAATCTATGGCAAGGAAACATATGTGTAGTGAGGTGTATGAGCCTCTGGTCGATGATCAATGGCCACACAACCCCCATTTAGCCTTCGATATTATTGAAAATGGTCGTTCATGGCTATTTTCGACAAAAATGGGGGTTGTGTGGCCATTGATCATCGACCAGACGCTCATACACCTCACCCCACATATGTTTCCTTACCATAGATTACATTCTTAGATTTCTGGTGGAGACCATTTCTTGGTTAAAAACTCGTACGTGTTAGCCTCTAATATTATTGAAAATGGTCGTTCATGGCTATTTTCGACAAAAATGGGGGTTGTGTGGCCATTGATCATCGACCAGAGGCTCGTACACTTCACCCCACATATGTTTTCTTGCCATAGATCACATTCTTGGATTTCTGGTGGAGACCATTTCTTGGTTAAAAATCCGTAGGTCTTAGCCTCTAATATTATTGAAAATGGTCGCTCATGGCTATTTTCATAAAAAAATGGGGGTTGCGTGGCCATTTATCATCGACTAGAGGCTCATAAATCTCACCCCACATATGTTTCCTTGCCATAGATCACATTCTTGGATTTTTGGTGGAGACCATTTCTTGGTCAAAAACTCGTACGTGTTAGCCTTCGGTATTATTGAAAATGGTCGTTCATGGCTATTTTCGGCAAAATGTGGGTTGTGTGGCAATTGATCATCGACCAGAGGCTCATACACCTCACCCCACATATGTTTCCTTGCCATAGATTACATTCTTGGATTTCTGGTGGAGACCATTTCTTGGTCAAAAATCCGTAGGTGTTAGCCTTCGATATTATTGAAAATGGTCGTTCATGGCTATTTTCGACAAAAATGGGGGTTGTGTGGCCATTGATCATCGACCAGAGGCTCATACACCTCACCCCACATATGTTTCCTTGCCATAGATCACATTCTTGGATTTCTGGTGGAGACCATTTCTTGGTCAAAAATCCGTAGGTATTAGCCTCTAATATTATTGTAAATGGTCATTCATGGCTATTTTCGACAAAAATGGGGGTTGTGTGGCCATTGATCATCGACCAGAGGCTCATACACCTCACCCCACATATGTTTCCTTGCCATAGATCACATTCTTGGATTTCTGGTGGAGACCATTTCTTGGTCAAAAATCCGTAGGTCTTAGCCTCTAATATTACTAAAAATGGTCGCTCATGGCTATTTTCATAAAAAAATGGGGGTTGTGTGGCCATTTATCATCGACTAGATGCTCATAAATCTCACCCCACATATGTTTCCTTGCCATAGATCACATTCTTGGATTTCTGGTGGAGACCATTTCTTGGTCAAAAATCCGTAGGTGTTAGCCTTCGGTATTATTGAAAATGGTCGTTCATGGCTATTTTCGGCAAAATGGGGGTTGTGTGGCCATTGATCATCGACCAGAGGCTCATAAACCTCACCCCACATATGTTTCCTTGCCATAGATCACATTCTTGGATTTCTGGTGGAGACCATTTCTTGGTTAAAAATCCGTACGTGTTAGCCTTTGGTATTTTTGAAAATGGTCATTCATGGCTATTTTCGGCAAAAATGGGGGTTGTGTGGCCATTGATCGTCGACCAGAGGCTCATACACCTCACCCCACATATGTTTCCTTGCCATAGATCACATTCTTGGATTTCTGGTGGAGACCATTTCTTGGTCAAAAATCCGTAGGTGTTAGCCTTCGGTATTATTGTAAATGGTCATTCATGGCTATTTTCGACAAAAATGGGGGTTGTGTGGCCATTGATCATCGACCAGAGGCTCATACACCTCACCCCACATATGTTTCCTTGCCATAGATCACATTCTTGGATTTCTGGTGGAGACCATTTCTTGGTCAAAAATCCGTAGGTGTTAGCCTTCGGTATTATTGTAAATGGTCATTCATGGCTATGTTCGACAAAAATGGGGGTTGTGTGGCCATTGATCATCGACCAGAGGCTCATACACCTCACCCCACATATGTTTCCTTGCCATAGATCACATTCTTGGATTTCTGGTGGAGACCATTTCTTGGTCAAAAATCCGTACGTGTTAGCCTTTGGTATTTTTGAAAATGGTCGTTCATGGCTTGGTCGATGATCAATGGCCACACAACCCCCATTTTTTATGAAAATAGCCATGAGCGACCATTTTCAATAATACTAGAGGCTAAGACCTACGGATTTTTGACCAAGAAATGGTCTCCACCAGAAATCCAAGAATGTGATCTATGGCAAGGAAACATTTGTGGGGTGAGGTGTATGAGCCTCTGGTCGATGATCAATGGCCACACAACCCCCATTTTTGTCGAAAATAGCCATGAACGACCATTTTCAATGACACTGAAGGCTAACACCTACGGATTTTTGACCAAGAAATGGTCTCCACCATAAATCCAAGAATGTGATCTATGGCAAGGAAACATATGTGTAGTGAGGTGTATGAGCCTCTGGTCGAAGATTAATGGCCACACAACCCCCATTTTTGTCGAAAATAGCCATGAATGACCATTTTCAAAAATACCAAAGGCTAACACATTCGGATTTTTGCCCAAGAAATGGTCTCCACCAGTAATCCAAGAATGTGATCTATGGAAAGGAAACATATGTGGGGTGAGGTGTATGAGCCTCTGGTCGACGATCAATGGCCACACAACCCCCATTTTTGTCGAAAATAGCCATGAACGACCATTTTCAATAATACCGAAGGCTAACACCGACGGATTTTTGACCAAGAAATGGTCTCCACCAGAAATCCAAGAATGTGATCTATGGCAAGGAAACATATGTGGGGTGAGGTGTATGAGCGTCTGGTCGATGATCAATGGCCACACAACCCCCATTTTGCCGAAAATAGCCATGAACGACCATTTTCAATAATATCGAAGGCTAACACGTACGAGTTTTTAACCAAGAAATGGTCTCCACCATAAATCCAAGAATGTGATCTATGGCAAGGAAACATATGTGGGGTGAGGTGTATGAGCCTCTGGTCGACGATCAATGGCCACACAACCCTAATTTTTGTCGAAAATAGCCATGAACGACCATTTTCAAAAATACCAAAGGCTAACACGTACGGATTTTTGACCAAGAAATGGTCTCCACCAGAAATCCAAGAATGAGATCTATGGCAAGGAAACATATGTGTAGTGAGGTGTACGAGCCTCTAGTCGATGATCAATGGCCACACAACCCCCATTTTGCCGAAAATAGCCATGAGCGACCATTTTCAATAATATTAGAGGCTAAGACCTACGGATTTTTGACCAAGAAATGGTCTCCACCAGAAATCCAAGAATGTGATCTATGGCAAGGAAACATATGTGGGGTGAGGTGTATGAGCCTCTGGTCGACGATCAATGGCCACACAACCCCCATTTTGCCGAAAATAGCCATGAATGACCATTTTCAATAATACCAAAGGTAACACGTACGAGTTTTTAACCAAGAAATGGTCTCCACCAGAAATCCAAGAATGTAATCTATGGCAAGGAAACATATGTGTAGTGAGGTGTATGAGCCTCTGGTCGATGATCAATGGCCACACAACCCCCATTTAGCCTTCGATATTATTGAAAATGGTCGTTCATGGCTATTTTCGACAAAAATGGGGGTTGTGTGGCCATTGATCATCGACCAGACGCTCATACACCTCACCCCACATATGTTTCCTTACCATAGATTACATTCTTAGATTTCTGGTGGAGACCATTTCTTGGTTAAAAACTCGTACGTGTTAGCCTCTAATATTATTGAAAATGGTCGTTCATGGCTATTTTCGACAAAAATGGGGGTTGTGTGGCCATTGATCATCGACCAGAGGCTCGTACACTTCACCCCACATATGTTTTCTTGCCATAGATCACATTCTTGGATTTCTGGTGGAGACCATTTCTTGGTTAAAAATCCGTAGGTCTTAGCCTCTAATATTATTGAAAATGGTCGCTCATGGCTATTTTCATAAAAAAATGGGGGTTGCGTGGCCATTTATCATCGACTAGAGGCTCATAAATCTCACCCCACATATGTTTCCTTGCCATAGATCACATTCTTGGATTTTTGGTGGAGACCATTTCTTGGTCAAAAACTCGTACGTGTTAGCCTTCGGTATTATTGAAAATGGTCGTTCATGGCTATTTTCGGCAAAATGTGGGTTGTGTGGCAATTGATCATCGACCAGAGGCTCATACACCTCACCCCACATATGTTTCCTTGCCATAGATTACATTCTTGGATTTCTGGTGGAGACCATTTCTTGGTCAAAAATCCGTAGGTGTTAGCCTTCGATATTATTGAAAATGGTCGTTCATGGCTATTTTCGACAAAAATGGGGGTTGTGTGGCCATTGATCATCGACCAGAGGCTCATACACCTCACCCCACATATGTTTCCTTGCCATAGATCACATTCTTGGATTTCTGGTGGAGACCATTTCTTGGTCAAAAATCCGTAGGTATTAGCCTCTAATATTATTGTAAATGGTCATTCATGGCTATTTTCGACAAAAATGGGGGTTGTGTGGCCATTGATCATCGACCAGAGGCTCATACACCTCACCCCACATATGTTTCCTTGCCATAGATCACATTCTTGGATTTCTGGTGGAGACCATTTCTTGGTCAAAAATCCGTAGGTCTTAGCCTTCGGTATTATTGAAAATGGTCATTCATGGCTATTTTCGGCAAAATGGGGGTTGTGTGGCCATTGATCGTCGACCAGAGGCTCATACATCTCACCCCACATATGTTTCCTTGCCATAGATTACATTCTTGGATTTCTGGTGGAGACCATTTCTTGGTCAAAAATCCATAGGTGTTAGCCTTCGATATTATTGAAAATGGTCGTTCATGGCTATTTTCGACAAAAATGGGGGTTGTGTGGCCATTGATCATCGACCAGAGGCTCATACACCTCACCCCACATATGTTTCCTTGCCATAGATCACATTCTTGGATTTCTGGTGGAGACCATTTCTTGGGCAAAAATCCGAATGTGCTAGCCTTTGGTATTTTTGAAAATGGTCATTCATGGCTATTTTCGACAAAAATGGGGGTTGTGTGGCCATTGATCTTCGACCAGAGGCTCATACACCTCACTACACATATGTTTCCTTGCCATAGATCACATTCTTGGATTTATGGTGGAGACCATTTCTTGGTGAAAAATCCGTAGGTGTTAGCCTTCAGTGTCATTAAAAATGGTCGTTCATGGCTATTTTCGACAAAAATTAGGGTTGTGTGGCCATTGATCGTCGACCAGAGGCTCATACACCTCACCCCACATATGTTTCCTTGCCATAGATTACATTCTTGGATTTCTGGTGGAGACCATTTCTTGGTTAAAAACTCGTACGTGTTAGCCTTCGGTATTATTGAAAATGGTCATTCATGACTATTTTCGGCAAAATGGGGGTTCTGTGGCCATTGATCGTCGACCAGAGGCTCATACACCTCACCCCACATATGTTTCCTTGCCATAGATCACATTCTTGGATTTCTGGTGGAGACCATTTCTTGGTCTAAAATCCGTAGGTGTTAGCCTTCGATCCAGACGCTCATACACCTCACCCCACATATGTTTCCTTGTCGTAGATCACATTCTTGGATTTCTGGTGGAGACCATTTCTTGGTCAAAAATCCGTAGGTGTTAGCCTTCGATAATATTGAAAATGGTCGTTCATGGCTATTTTCGACAAAAATGGGGGTTGTGTGGCCATTGATCATCGACCAGAGGCTCATAAACCTCACCCCACATATGTTTCCTTGCCATAGATTACATTCTTGGATTTCTGGTGGAGACCATTTCTTGGTTAAAAACTCGTACGTGTTAGCCTTCGGTATTATTGAAAATGGTCATTCATGGCTATTTTCGGCAAAATGGGGGTTCTGTGGCCATTGATCGTCGACCAGAGGCTCATACACCTCACCCCACATATGTTTCCTTGCCATAGATCACATTCTTGGATTTCTGGTGGAGACCATTTCTTGGTCTAAAATCCGTAGGTGTTAGCCTTCGATCCAGACGCTCATACACCTCACCCCACATATGTTTCCTTGTCGTAGATCACATTCTTGGATTTCTGGTGGAGACCATTTCTTGGTCAAAAATCCGTAGGTGTTAGCCTTCGATAATATTGAAAATGGTCGTTCATGGCTATTTTCGACAAAAATGGGGGTTGTGTGGCCATTGATCATCGACCAGAGGCTCATAAACCTCACCCCACATATGTTTCCTTGCCATAGATCACATTCTTGGATTTCTGGTGGAGATCATTTCTTGGTTAAAAACTCGTACGTGTTAGCCTTCGGTATTATTGGATTTTCATGGCTATTTTCATAAAAAAATGGGGGTTGTGTGGCCATTGATCATCGACCAGATGCTCATACACCTCACCCCACATATGTTTCCTTGCCATAGATCACATTCTTGGATTTCTGGTGGAGACCATTTCTTGGTCTAAAATCCGTACGTGTTAGCCTTCGGTATTATTGAAAATGGTCATTCATGGCTATTTTCGACAAAAATTAGGGTTGTGTGGCCATTGATCGTCGACCAGAGGCTCATACACCTCACCCCACATATGTTTCCTTGCCATAGATCACATTCTTGGATTTCTGGTGGAGACCATTTCTTGGTTAAAAACTCGTACGTGTTAGCCTTCGGTATTATTGAAAATGGTCGTTCATGGCTATTTTCAGCAAAATGGGGGTTGTGTGGCCATTTATCATCGACCAAAGGCTCATACACCTCACCCCACATATGTTTCCTTGCCATAGATCACATTCTTGGATTTCTGGTGGAGACCATTTCTTGGTCAAAAATTCGTAGGTGTTAGCCTTCGGTATTATTGAAAATGGTCATTCATGGCTATTTTCGGCAAAATGGGGGTTGTGTGGCCATTGATCGTCGACCAGAGGCTCATACACCTCTAGTGGAGACCAATTCTTGGTCAAAAATCTGTAGGTGTTAGCCTTTGGTATTATTGAAAATGGTCGTTCATGGCTATTTTCATAAAAAATGGGGGTTGTGTGGCCATTTATCATCGACTAGAGGATCGTACACCTCACCCCACATATGTTTCCTTGCCATAGATCACATTCTTGGATTTCTGGTGGAGACCATTTCTTGGGCAAAAATCCGTTGGTCTTAGCCTCTAGTATTATTGAAAATGGTCGCTCATGGCTATTTTCGGCAAAAATCGGGGTTGTGTGGCCATTGATCATCGACCAGACGCTCATACACCTCACCCCACATATGTTTCCTTGCCATAGAATGACCATTTACAATAATACCGAAGGCTAACACCTACGGATTTTTGACCAAGAAATGGTCTCCACCAGAAATCCAAGAATGTGATCTATGGCAAGGAAACATATGTGGGGTGAGGTGTATGAGCCTCTGGTGGAAGATCAATGGCCACACAACCCCCATTTTTGTCAAAAATAGCCATGAATGACCATTTTCAATAATATCGAAGGCTAACACCTACGGATTTTTGACCAAGAAATGGTCTCCACCAGAAATCCAAGAATGTGATCTATGGCAAGGAAACATATGTGGGGTGAGGTGTATGAGTGTCTGGTCGATGATCAATGGCCACACAACCCCCATTTTTGTCGAAAATAGCCATGAACGACCATTTTCAATAATACCGAAGGCTAACACCTACGAATTTTTGACCAACAAATGGTCTCCACGAGAAATCCAAGATTCTGATCTATGGCAAGAAAACATATGTGGGGTGAAGTGTACGAGCCTCTGGTCGATGATCAATGGCCACACAACCCCCATTTTTGTCGAAAATAGCCATGAAAGACCATTTTCAATAATACCGAAGGCTAACACGTACGGATTTTTGACCAAGAAATGGTCTCCACCAGAAATCCAAGAATGTGATCTATGGCAAGGAAACATATGTGGGGTGAGGTGTATGAGCCTCTGGTCGATGATCAATGGCCACACAACCCCCATTTTTGTCGAAAATAGCCATGAACGACCATTTTCAATAATATCGAAGGCTAACACCTACAGATTTTTGACCAAGAAATGGTCTCCACCAGAAATCCAAGAATGTGATCTACGACAAGGAAACATATGTGGGGTGAGGTGTATGAGCCTCTGGTGGACGATCAATGGCCACACAACCCCCATTTTGCCGAAAATAGCCATGAATGACCATTTTCAATAATACCGAAGGCTAACACGTACGAGTTTTTAACCAAGAAATGGTTTCCACCAGAAATCCAAGAATGTAATCTATGGCAAGGAAACATATGTGGGGTGAGGTTTATGAGCCTCTAGTCGATGATAAATGGCCACACAACCCCCATTTTTTATGAAAATAGCCATGAGCGACCTTGAAAATAGCCATGAGCGACCATTTTCAATAATACTAGAGGCTAACACCTACGGATTTTAGACCAAGCAATGGTCTCCACCAGAAATCCAAGAATGTGATCTATGGCAAGGAAACATATGTGGGGTGAGGTGTATGAGCGTCTGGTCGATGATCAATGGCCACACAACCCCCATTTTTGTCGAAAATAGCCATGAACGACCATTTTCAATAATACCGAAGGCTAACACCTACGGATTTTTGACCAAGAAATGGTCTCCACCAGAAATCCAAGAATGTGATCTATGGCAAGGAAACATATGTGGGGTGAGGTGTATGAGCCTGTGGTCGATGATCAATGGCCACACAACCCCCATTTTTGTCGAAAATAGCCATGAACGACCATTTTCAATAATACCGAAGGCTAACACCTACGGATTTTTGACCAAGAAATGGTCTCCACCAGAAATCCAAGAATGTGATCTATGGCAAGGAAACATATGTGGGGTGAGCTGTACGAGCATCTGGTCGATGATCAATGGCCACACAACCCCCATTTTTGTCAAAAATTGCCATGAACGACTATTTTCAATAATACCGAAGGCTAACACCTACGGATTTCTGACCAAGAAATCGTCTCCACCAGAAATCCAAAAATGTGATATATGGCAAGGAAACATATGTGGGGTGAGGTGTACGAGACTCTGGTCGATGATCAATGGCCACACAACCCCCATTTTTGTCGAAAATAGCCATGAACGACATTTTCAATAATACCAAATGCTAACACCTACAGATTTTTGACCAAAAATGGTCTCCACCAGAAATCCAAGAATGTGATCTATGGCAAGGAAAGATATGTGGGGTGAGGTGTACGAGCCTCTGGTCGATGATCAATGGCCACACAACCCCCATTTTGCCGAAAATAGCCATGAATGACCATTTTCAATAATACCGAAGGCTAACACGTACGAGTTTTTAACCAAGAAATGGTCTCCACCAGAAATCCAAGAATGTGATCTATGGCAAGGAAACATATGTGGGGTGAGGTGTATGAGCCTCTGGTCGATGATCAATGGCCACACAACCCCCATTTTTGTCGAAAATAGCCATGAACGACCATTTTCAATAATATCGAAGGCTAACACCTACGGATTTTTGACCAAGAAATGGTCTCCACCAGAAATCCAAGAATGTGATCTACGACAAGGAAACATATGTGGGGTGAGGTGTATGAGCCTCTGGTCGACGATCAATGGCCACACAACCCCCATTTTTGTCGAAAATAGCCATGAATGACCATTTTCAATAATACCGAAGGCTAACACCTACGGATTTTTGACCAAGAATTGGTCTCCACCAGAAATCCAAGAATGTGATCTATGGCAAGGAAACATATGTGGGGTGAGGTGTATGAGCCTCTGGTCAACGATCAATGGCCACACAACCCCCATTTTGCCGAAAATAGCCATGAATGACCATTTTCAATAATACCGAAGGCTAACACGTACGAGTTTTTAACCAAGAAATGGTCTCCACCAGAAATCCAAGAATGTGATCTATGGCAAGGAAACATATGTGGGGTGAGGTGTATGAGCCTCTGGTCGATGATCAATGGCCACACAACCCCCATTTTTGTCGAAAATAGCCATGAACGACCATTTTCAATAATATCGAAGGCTAACACCTACGGATTTTTGACCAAGAAATGGTCTCCACCAGAAATCCAAGAATGTGATCTATGGCAAGGAAACATATGTGGGGTGAGGTGTATGAGCCTCTGGTCGATGATCAATGGCCACACAACCCCCATTTTTTATGAAAATAGCCATGAGCGACCATTTTCAATAATACTAGAGGCTAAGACCTACGGATTTTTGACCAAGAAATGGTCTCCACCAGAAATCCAAGAATGTGATCTATGGCAAGGAAACATATGTGGGGTGAGGTGTATGAGCCTGTGGTCGATGATCAATGGCCACACAACCCCCATTTTTGTCGAAAATAGCCATGTATGACCATTTACAATAATACCGAAGGCTAACACCTACGGATTTTTGACCAAGAAATGGTCTCCACCAGAAATCCAAGAATGTGATCTACGACAAGGAAACATATGTGGGGTGAGGTGTATGAGCCTCTGGTCGATGATCAATGGCCACACAACCCCCATTTTGCCGAAAATAGCCATGAGCGACCATTTTCAATAATATTAGAGGCTAAGACCTACGGATTTTTGACCAAGAAATGGTCTCCACCAGAAATCCAAGAATGTGATCTATGGCAAGGAAACATATGTGGGGTGAGGTGTATGAGCCTCTGGTCGATGATCAATGGCCACACAACCCCCATTTTTGTCGAAAATAGCCATGAACGACCATTTTCAATAATATCGAAGGCTAACACCTACGGATTTTTGACCAAGAAATGGTCTCCACCAGAAATCCAAGGATGTGATCTACGACAAGGAAACATATGTGGGGTGAGGTGTATGAGCCTCTGGTCGACGATCAATGGCCACACAACCCCCATTTTGCCGAAAATAGCCATGAATGACCATTTTCAATAATACCGAAGGCTAACACCTATGGATTTTTGACCAAGAAATGGTCTCCACTAGAAATCCAACAATGTGATCTATGGCAAGGAAACATATGTGGGGTGAGGTGTACGAGCATCTGGTCGATGATCAATGTCCACACAACCCCCATTTTTGTCAAAAATTGCCATGAACGACTATTTTCAATAATACCGAAGGCTAACACCTACGGATTTCTGACCAAGAAATCGTCTCCACCAGAAATCGAAAAATGTGATATATGGCAAGGAAACATATGTGGGGTGAAGTGTACGAGACTCTGGTCGATGATCAATGGCCACACAACCCCCATTTTTGTCGAAAATAGCCATGAACGACATTTTCAATAATACCAAATGCTAACACCTACGGATTTTTGACCAAAAATGGTCTCCACCAGAAATCCAAGAATGTGATCTATGGCAAGGAAACATATGTGGGGTGAGGTGTACGAGCCTCTAGTCGATGATCAATGGCCACACAACCCCCATTTTGCCGAAAATAGCCATGAATGACCATTTTCAATAATACCGAAGGCTAACACGTACGAGTTTTTAACCAAGAAATGGTCTCCACCAGAAATCCAAGAATGTGATCTATGGCAAGGAAACATATGTGGGGTGAGGTGTATGAGCCTCTGGTCGATGATCAATAGCCACACAACCCCCATTTTTGTCGAAAATAGCCATGAACGACCATTTTCAATAATATCGAAGGCTAACACCTACGGATTTTTGACCAAGAAATGGTCTCCACCAGAAATCCAAGAATGTGATCTACGACAAGGAAACATATGTGGCGTGAGGTGTATGAGCCTCTGGTCGACGATCAATGGCCACACAACCCCCATTTTTGTCGAAAATAGCCATGAATGACCATTTTCAATAATACCGAAGGCTAACACCTACGGATTTTTGACCAAGAATTGGTCTCCACCAGAAATCCAAGAATGTGATCTATGGCAAGGAAACATATGTGGGGTGAGGTGTATGAGCCTCTGGTCAACGATCAATGGCCACACAACCCCCATTTTGCCGAAAATAGCCATGAATGACCATTTTCAATAATACCGAAGGCTAACACGTACGAGTTTTTAACCAAGAAATGGTCTCCACCAGAAATCCAAGAATGTGATCTATGGCAAGGAAACATATGTGGGGTGAGGTGTATGAGCCTCTGGTCGATGATCAATGGCCACACAACCCCCATTTTTGTCGAAAATAGCCATGAACGACCATTTTCAATAATATCGAAGGCTAACACCTACGGATTTTTGACCAAGAAATGGTCTCCACCAGAAATCCAAGAATGTGATCTATGCCAAGGAAACATATGTGGGGTGAGGTGTATGAGCCTCTGGTCGACGATCAATGGCCACACAACCCCCATTTTTTATGAAAATAGCCATGAGCGTACCATTTTCAATAATACTAGAGGCTAAGACCTACAGATTTTTGACCAAGAAATGGTCTCCACCAGAAATCCAAGAATGTGATCTATGGCAAGGAAACATATGTGGGGTGAGGTGTATGAGCCTCTGGTCGATGATCAATGGCCACACAACCCCCATTTTTGTCGAAAATAGCCATGAATGACCATTTACAATAATACCGAAGGCTAACACCTACGGATTTTTGACCAAGAAATGGTCTCCACCAGAAATCCAAGAATGTGATCTACGACAAGGAAACATATGTGGGGTGAGGTGTATGAGCCTCTGGTTGACGATCAATGGCCACACAACCCCCATTTTGCCGAAAATAGCCATGAGCGACCATTTTCAATAATATTAGAGGCTAAGACCTACGGATTTTTGACCAAGAAATGGTCTCCACCAGAAATCCAAGAATGTGATCTATGGCAAGGAAACATATGTGGGGTGAGGTGTATGAGCCTCTGGTCGATGATCAATGGCCACACAACCCCCATTTTTGTCGAAAATAGCCATGAACGACCATTTTCAATAATATCGAAGGCTAACACCTACGGATTTTTGACCAAGAAATGGTCTCCACCAGAAATCCAAGGATGTGATCTACGATAAGGAAACATATGTGGGGTGAGGTGTATGAGCCTCTGGTCGACGATCAATGGCCACACAACCCCCATTTTGCCGAAAATAGCCATGAATGACCATTTTCAATAATACCGAAGGCTAACACCTACGGATTTTTGACCAAGAAATGGTCTCCACCAGAAATCCAAGAATGTGATCTATGGCAAGGAAACATATGTGGGGTGAGGTGTACGAGCATCTGGTCGATGATCAATGGCCACACAACCCCCATTTTTGTCAAAAATTGCCATGAACGACTATTTTCAATAATACCGAAGGCTAACACCTACGAATTTCTGACCAAGAAATCGTCTCCACCAGAAATCCAAAAATGTGATATATGGCAAGGAAACATATGTGGGGTGAGGTGTACGAGACTCTGGTCGATGATCAATGGCCACACAACCCCCATTTTTGTCGAAAATAGCCATGAACGACATTTTCAATAATACCAAATGCTAACACCTAAGGATTTTTGACCAAAAATGGTCTCCACCAGAAATCCAAAAATGTGATCTATGGCAAGGAAACATATGTGGGGTGAGGTGTACGAGCCTCTGGTCGATGATCAATGGCCACACAACCCCCATTTTTGTCGAAAATAGCCATGAACGACCATTTTCAATAATACCGAAGGCTAACACCTACGGATTTTTGACCAAGAAATGGTCTCCACCAGAAATCCAAGAATGTGATCTATGGCAAGGAAACATATGTGGGGTGAGGTGTACGAGCCTTTGGTCGATGATCAATGGCCACACAACCCCCATTTTTGTCGAAAATAGCCATGAACGACCATTTTCAATAATACCGAAGGCTAACACGTACGAGTTTTTGACCAAGAAATGGTCTCCACCAGAAATCCAAGAATGTGATCTATGGCAAGGAAACATATGTGGGTGAGGTTTATGAGCCTCTAGTCGATGATAAATGGCCACACAACCCCCATTTTTTATGAAAATAGCCATGAGCGACCTTGAAAATAGCCATGAGCGACCATTTTCAATAATACTAGAGGCTAACACCTACGGATTTTAGACCAAGAAATGGTCTCCACCAGAAATCCAAGAATGTGATCTATGGCAAGGAAACATATGTGGGTGTCGAAAATAGCCATGAACGACCATTTCCAATAATACCGAAGGCTAACACCGACGGATTTTTGACCAAGAAATGGTCTCCACCAGAAATCCAAGAATGTAATCTATGGCAAGGAAACATATGTGCGGTGAGGTTTATGAGCCTCTAGTCGATGATAAATGGCCACACAACCCCCATTTTTTATGAAAATAGCCATGAGCGACCATTTTCAATAATACTAGAGGCTAAGACCTACGGATTTTTGACCAAGAAATGGTCTCCACCAGAAATCCAAGAATGTGATCTATGGCAAGGAAACATATGTGGGGTGAGGTGTATGAGCCTCTGGTCGACGATCAATGGCCACACAACCCCCATTTTTGTCGAAAATAGCCATGAACGACCATTTTCAATAATATCGAAGGCTAACACCTACGGATTTTTGACCAAGAAATGGTCTCCACCAGAAATCTAAGAATGTGATCTACGACAAGGAAACATATGTGGGGTGAGGTGTTTGAGCCTCTGGTCGACGATCAATGGCCACACAACCCCCATTTTGCCGAAAATAGCCATGAATGACCATTTTCAATAATACCGAAGGCTAACACGTACGAGTTTTTAACCAAGAAATGGTTTCCACCAGAAATTCGAGAATGTAATCTATGGCAAGGAAACATATGTGGGGTGAGGTTTATGAGCCTCTAGTCGATGATAAATGGCCACACAACCCCCATTTTTTATGAAAATAGCCATGAGCGACCTTGAAAATAGCCATGAGCGACCATTTTCAATAATACTAGAGGCTAACACCTACGGATTTTAGACCAAGAAATGGTCTCCACCAGAAATCCAAGAATGTGATCTATGGCAAGGAAACATATGTGGGGTGAGGTGTACGAGCCTCTAGTCGATGATAAATGGCCACACAACCCCCATTTTTTTATGAAAATAGCCATGAGCGACCATTTTCAATAATATTAGAGGCTAAGACCTACGGATTTTTGACCAAGAAATGGTCTCCACCAGAAATCCAAGAATGTGATCTACGATAAGGAAACATATGTGGGGTGAGGTGTATGAGCCTCTAGTCGACGATCAATGGCCACACAACCCCCATTTTTGTCGAAAATAGCCATGAATGACCATTTTCAATAATACCGAAGGCTAACACCTACAGATTTTTGACCAAGAATTGGTCTCCTCCAGAAATCCAAGAATGTGATCTATGGCAAGGAAACATATGTGGGGTGAGGTGTATGAGCCTCTGGTCAACGATCAATGGCCACACAACCCCCAGTTTGCCGAAAATAGCCATGAATGACCATTTTCAATAATACCGAAGGCTAACACGTACGAGTTTTTAACCAAGAAATGGTCTCCACCAGAAATCCAAGAATGTGATCTATGGCAAGGAAACATATGTGGGGTGAGGTGTATGAGCCTCTGGTCGATGATCAATGGCCACACAACCCCCATTTTTGTCGAAAATAGCCATGAACGACCATTTTCAATAATATCGAAGGCTAACACCTACGGATTTTTGACCAAGAAATGGTCTCCACCAGAAATCCAAGAATGTGATCTATGGCAAGGAAACATATGTGGGGTGAGGTGTATGAGCCTCTGGTCGACGATCAATGGCCACACAACCCCCATTTTTTATGAAAATAGCCATGAGCGACCATTTTCAATAATACTAGAGGCTAAGACCTACGGATTTTTGACCAAGAAATGGTCTCCACCAGAAATCCAAGAATGTGATCTATGGCAAGGAAACATATGTGGGGTGAGGTGTATGAGCCTCTGGTCGATGATCAATGGCCACACAACCCCCATTTTTGTCAAAAATAGCCATGAATGACCATTTACAATAATACCGAAGGCTAACACCTACGGATTTTTGACCAAGAAATGGTCTCCACCAGAAATCCAAGAATGTGATCTACGACAAGGAAACATATGTGGGGTGAGGTGTATGAGCCTCTGGTCGACGATCAATGGCCACACAACCCCCATTTTGCCGAAAATAGCCATGAGCGACCATTTTCAATAATATTAGAGGCTAAGACCTACAGATTTTTGACCAAGAAATGGTCTCCACCAGAAATCCAAGAATGTGATCTATGGCAAGGAAACATATGTGGGGTGAGGTGTATGAGCCTCTGATCGATGATCAATGGCCACACAACCCCCATTTTTGTCGAAAATAGCCATGAACGACCATTTTCAATAATATCGAAGGCTAACACCTACGGATTTTTGACCAAGAAATGGTCTCCACCAGAAATCCAAGGATGTGATCTACGACAAGGAAACATATGTGGGGTGAGGTGTATGAGCCTCTGGTCGACGATCAATGGCCACACAACCCCCATTTTGCCGAAAATAGCCATGAATGACCATTTTCAATAATACCGAAGGCTAACACCTACTGATTTTTGACCAAGAAATGGTCTCCACCAGAAATCCAAGAATGTGATCTATGGCAAGGAAAAGATATGTGGGGTGAGGTGTACGAGCATCTGGTCGATGATCAATGGCTACACAACCCCCATTTTTGTCAAAAATTGCCATGAACGACTATTTTCAATAATATCGAAGGCTAACACCTACGGATTTCTGACCAAGAAATCGTCTCCACCAGAAATCCAAAAATGTGATATATGGCAAGGAAACATATGTGGGGTGAGGTGTACGAGACTCTGGTCGATGATCAATGGCCACACAACCCCCATTTTTGTCGAAAATAGCCATGAACGACATTTTCAATAATACCAAATGCTAACACCTACGGATTTTTGACCAAAAATGGTCTCCACCAGAAATCCAAAAATGTGATCTATGGCAAGGAAACATATGTGGGGTGAGGTGTACGAGCCTCTGGTCGATGATCAATGGCCACACAACCCACATTTTTGTCGAAAATAGCCATGAACGACCATTTTCAATAATACCGAAGGCTAACACCTACGGATTTTTGACCAAGAAATGGTCTCCACCAGAAATCCAAGAATGTGATCTATGGCAAGGAAACATATGTGGGGTGAGGTGTACGAGCCTTTGGTCGATGATCAATGGCCACACAACCCCCATTTTTGTCGAAAATAGCCATGAACGACCATTTTCAATAATACCGAAGGCTAACACGTACGAGTTTTTGACCAAGAAATGGTCTCCACCAGAAATCCAAGAATGTGATCTATGGCAAGGAAACATATGTGGGGTGAGGTTTATGAGCCTCTAGTCGATGATAAATGGCCACACAACCCCCATTTTTTATGAAAATAGCCATGAGCGACCATTTTCAATAATACTAGAGGCTAACACCTATGGATTTTAGACCAAGAAATGGTCTCCACCAGAAATCCAAGAATGTGATCTATGGCAAGGAAACATATGTGGGTGTCGAAAATAGCCATGAACGACCATTTTCAATAATACCGAAGGCTAACACCTACGGATTTTTGACCAAGAAATGGTCTCCACCAGAAATCCAAGAATGTAATCTATGGCAAGGAAACATATGTGGGGTGAGGTTTATGAGCCTCTAGTCGATGATAAATGGCCACACAACCCCCATTTTTTATGAAAATAGCCATGAGCGACCATTTTCAATAATACTAGAGGCTAAGACCTACGGATTTTTGACCAAGAAATGGTCTCCACCAGAAATCCAAGAATGTGATCTATGGCAAGGAAACATATGTGGGGTGAGGTGTATGAGCCTCTGGTCGACGATCAGTGGCCACACAACCCCCATTTTTGTCGAAAATAGCCATGAACGACCATTTTCAATAATATCGAAGGCTAACACCTACGGATTTATGACCAAGAAATGGTCTCCACCAGAAATCCAAGAATGTGATCTACGACAAGGAAACATATGTGGGGTGAGGTGTATGAGCCTCTGGTCGACGATCAATGGCCACACAACCCCCATTTTGCTGAAAATAGCCATGAATGACCATTTTCAATAATACCGAAGGCTAACACGTACGAGTTTTTAACCAAGAAATGGTTTCCACCAGAAATCCAAGAATGTAATCTATGGCAAGGAAACATATGTGGGGTGAGGTTTATGAGCCTCTAGTCGATGATAAATGGCCACACAACCCCCATTTTTTATGAAAATAGCCATGAGCGACCTTGAAAATAGCCATGAGCGACCATTTTCAATAATACTAGAGGCTAACACCTACGGATTTTAGACCAAGAAATGGTCTCCACCAGAAATCCAAGAATGTGATCTATGGCAAGGAAACATATGTGGGGTGAGGTGTACGAGCCTCTAGTC
>NW_023366840.1:0-80814 GCF_902167145.1 Zea mays
AAGAGCATTTGGATGTACCTGAAAGTCAAAAATCTGACCATGACCGTCAGGCTGGGTCTTTTTAAGCCACATTCAACGCATATTCAGAGACCAGCCTAGCACCTCCAAATTGTGGATTCCGAGGCCCCCCTACTGATAGGTCTACAAACCTTGGACCAACCAACAACACAATGGCCTCCTCTAACATCTGTCCTTCCCTTCCATAAAAACCCCTTGCGAATCGTGTCTATAGCTCTAATTACCCATTTGGGGCAGTTAAGGGCAATCAAATGATAAATAGGGATTGCAGTGAGAACCGACTTAATCAAAGTAGCTCTTCCAGCCAGGCTAATAATAGCAGCCTTCCAACCTGGAAGCTTGTCAGCAATTTTATCAATGAGCTCATTGAAGGAGGATCTCGGGAGTTTCCTAATTGACAGAGGCAAATCCAAATACTTACAGGGAAAAGGCATAACCTTGCAAGGAAAAATGCTCCTAATCTCCACAAGCTCTGGATTGTCACACTAAATAGGAGTCATACTGCACTTGCTCAAGTTCGTGACTAATCCTGAAGCTTCTCCAAAAATTCTAAGGATTTCTTTCACCACAACCACTTCCTCATCTCTTGGCCGCATGAACAGCACTACATCATCTGCATAAAGGGAGACCCTTTGCCCATTTCTGTTTCTCAAGAGAGGCTACAACAGGCCCATTTCGCTAGCCCGCGAGAAAAGTGAATTCAAAACATCCATAACTAAGATGAACAACATAGGAGATAAAGGATCCCCTTGCCTTAATCCTCTTTGGTGGCAAATAAGCTTTCCAGGTTCTCCATTCACCAGCACCCTAGTCGAGGATGAGCACAATAACTTGGAGATAATATTGCACCATCCTGGACCAAAACCAAGATGCCCAAGAACTTCCAGCAGAAATGGCCAAGAAACAGAATCAAATGCCTTGCCGATATCCAGCTTGAGAAGCACTTTGGGGATTTTTTGTCTGTGGATTGCTCTGGCTGTTTGTTGCATCATAATAAAGTTGTCTTGTATGCTTCTCCCTTTTACAAAAGCACTCTGGTTTGGGGATATCAGCTCAGGAAGCATGGGAGCAAGCCGGTTTGCCAACAACTTGGTAACAATTTTAGCAAAACTATGAATGAGGCTGATAGGCCTAAAATCTTTTATCTCTGCAGCATCAGATTTCTTAGGAAGTAAAGTCACCAAAGCTGAGTTAAGAAGGTGCAAATTCGATACATCACCCAACAGAATCCTCCCCATAGTTGTCATGAAATCCCCTTTAATAATTGGCCATGCATGCTTATAGAAGCGCCCAGTGTATCCATCAGGCCCTGGAGCTTTGTCTGAAGGGATAGAATTAATAGTGGCCCATACCTCTGCCTCAGTGACATCCCTTTCCAACTGCTCAAGGTTTCGGGTTGGTATATGAAAAGCAGCCAGGTTGAAAGAGCAGTTCCTTTGCACAGCAGTCCCCAAGAGATTATTATAAAAATCCCACACAACTTCTTGTTTTTCCTCCTGCTCTACCAAGATTCTGTCTGCTACTTTCAATTTGGCAATGAAATTTTTCTTCTTCCTATATCGTGCCTGTTGGTGAAAAAAAGATGTATTAGCTTCGCCTTCTTTCAACCAGCGAAGGCCACTTCTTGTTCTGGCCATAGTGCGCTCCAGGGAGGATAAAGCTAAAGAGTGGAGCTTTAGCCGTCGTCGAAGCCGCTCCTCCAGAGGTGACAGAGCCCTAGAATCCCCTGCAATTTCTAGTTGGTGCATGATTTCCTTAGCTGCTAAGAGCTGATTCTTAACATTGCCAACACTCTGCTGACTCCAGGACTGCAAGTGTTTCGAAAGCCTTTTTAACTTCACTGCAAAACGTTGCAGGGGACAATAGGAACCCACTGGCTGCACCCAAGATTCTTCCACCTTTTCCATAAAACCTTCCAATTTTGGCCAATAGCTTTCAAAGTGAAACAGTCTCCTGCCCTGGGAATACTCATGCAGCCCCAACAGAAGAGGACAGTGGTCTGAAATGAATGTTGCCGAACTTTGCAATACGCAGTCCGGGAAATAATCCCCCCAGTCTGAAGTGTGAAAGACCCGGTCTAAACGAACAAGCGTGAGACTTGCGCGTTCATTGGACCAAGTAAATTTGCGCCCCATCAATGGCAGTTCCGACAGATTTAACTCATTAAGAATACGACAGAATCTACCCATCATAGCCCTGTCAAGGTTGCTATTGTTCTTGTCTTCGGCTCGATATATAAGATTAAAGTCCCCACCAATAGTCCAAGGTCCAAAACATGCCGAGCGAATTGTGCGCAGCTCATTTAAGAACTGCAACTTCTGATCATCTGGTTGAGGGCCATACACCCCAGTAAACCACCAAGGAGTACTAGAAATATGATCAACTTGAACAAATACTGAAAAAGAGTCTACTCTGGTCTGAAGAACCTTACAAGTGTCCCCCTTCCAAGCCACCAATATCCCCCCACGCGTGCCCAGTGCAGGGAGACAAATGAAATGGTCAAACTCACTTCCAAGCAAAGACATCACCATAAAACGGGAGATAGAGGCCTTCTTTGTTTCTTGTAAGCAGACCAGATCTGGTTGAGTGCTAACAATTGTTTGACGAACTGCATCTCTTCTGGCTTTCTTATTAAGACCTCTTACATTCCAAATGATGATTTTGGACAAATCCATTTAAACAAGCGACTAACAACCACAAAAAAAAACTGGAAAAAGGAGAGAAATATGAGCCTCCTAAACAAAATCAGCCGGGGCATCTCCGGCGAGGAGCTGAATGGTCTCCAAGTTCTCCACATTTTCAGGAACAGTCCAACCAAATAAAGCTACCAAAGCCTTGATGTGGGACTCAGATAGTGGATTGGAGAAGAAACGTCCATACTTATCAAGAGCCTAAGTGCTAACAGCCTCTTTTCCACTAGCAATACCCAGCCTTCTAATGAGATCCTGCTGGATATGTCTGATAGGCGCATCTTTGCTGGATTTGAAACCCTTGCTTGCCAGGCGGCTGCTACGACGAGGAACAAAATCCGGAGGCAGCTGCGCAGACCTTCTCTTCTGTGGGGGCGGATGGGGAAGAATGCAAGAGATTGGTTTTGTAACACTAGCAACAAACGATTGCACCGGTGTGGTACCTTGCTGAACCAAAGCTTGAGAGCTGTTGCTGCGATCTATTGTAGGATCAAATTCATCTTGCATCTGATGCTGGCTCCTGTTCTGCCTTCTAGAATAATACTTCAGTGGGGCAGCCTGACCATGGACCAGCTCCAGCGACCCTGCAGCCTGATGAGGCCCTTCATGCGGACTTGATGCATCCCTCTGCTCCAGTGGCCCAACACACTCAAGCAGGGATGAAACCTGAATTACCAAGGAAGTATGTTATGGTCGCTAGATCGATGAGGGATTGGAGAGGGGTATCGATGGGCAGGAACACCGGCCGGGGGCCTCTGCACACGACCGAGAAAGAGGAGGGTTTCTCCCTTCTAATTTTTGCCTGCTTTATTTCTCATCCATTGATTACATAAATAGGCCGGTTGACCGCCCCTATCTAGCTAGAGATCCTTATCTCCTTAAAACTCTCATAAAAACTCTCAACAAATTACTAACTGATAACCTTCCTAGATAATCTCAACTAATCTCCTAAATAATCTCAAATAATCTTCTAATCTTATCTCTAACTATCCTTATCTAATCCCCCTTGGACGACCCATGGTTGCTGCTGCCGCAACCCCTCCGTGGGCCTCCTTAGGCCCTGACACTACACCCCTCCTGGACATGCAGCTCGTCCTCGAGCTGCAGCATGACAGGTGCTCAAAGACCGAGTCTACTTGACCCAAAACCAGACACCTAGAAGACAAGCCTTTTACATCTCGGCTTATCTTATTATTCCTAATCTGAATTTTTTGACCCCATAAGATAAGGCGGACACCCTCCGCGCATTGGACTTGCACATGTGCAGCCACCTGGATCCCATGGACACCATCTGGACGAAAGGGGAGCACATGGATGGGCACCTGGAGTAGGTCGCAACAATAACCAGCGGAGGCGCCCTCGTGGCGACCGATAGTGGAATGTGGTGGCGCTAAATGGTGCGCCCTTGCCGATGACGAGGGGCGTGCCTTCCCTACCGTTGCTGCCATAGAGTTGAAGTTCGTCGCCCTTGGGACATGTACCATGCTCGCACTTGGAGATAGTGGCTCGGTGCCGCTGCTGATGGTCGTCCGACAGGGCGAGGTCGCGCTCCCGTGTGCCGAGGTCAACCGTCACCAAGGCTGCCTCGAGCATCTGCCGGCGCATCTCCCGCACTCTCCGTTGTGCAAGGAAGCCACGAGCAACAGCTTGTATGCCCACAGCCGCCGACGTCTGGAGCCGTGCGGACAACGCCAGCTGGTGCTGTTCATGTTGCACTGCTGCCTTGATTTGTAGCAGCCCTTGCTCAACCTTCTGGAGCGTGGCTTGCATCTCTGCGAGATCAGCCCTTATGTTGGTCCACAAGTCCCCCATCGATGGAGCTGTTGATTGCTGAGCCATGGCTGCCCCTAGTGGCATCGCCCATGGGGACGGAGACGCCGTCAACGAAGATGATGTGATGAAATTTGGTGTTGTCCCTGGGGATGGGCACGCCGTCGTCCAGGATGTGGTGACAAAATTGGCAGGCGATGCTGCCCATGGAGATAGGGACGACGGTTGCCAGGATGGTGTGACGAAGGTGGCATGCGGCGCAACCCATGGAGATGGGGACGTCGGTTGCCAGGACGGCGTGACGAAGGTGACATGCGACGCAGTCTATGGACATGGGGACGCTGGTTGCCAGGATGACGCCGCGAAATTGGTAGCAGAAGCCATGGGATCAGATCGAAACCCAAGCTATCCGATACCAAATGTTATGATCGCTAGATCGGTGAGGGATTGGAGAGGGGTATCGATGGGCAGGAACACCGGCCGGGGGCCTCTGCCCACGGCCGAGCAAGAGGAGGGTTTCTCCCTTCTAATTCTTGCCTGCTTTATTTCTCATCCATTAATTACATAAATAGGCCGGCTGACCGCCCCTATCTAGCTAGAGATCCTTATATCCTTAAAACTCTCATAAAAACTCTCAACAAACTACTAACTGATAACCTTCCTAGATAATATCAACTAATCTCATAAATAATCTCAAATAATCTTCTAATCTTATCTCTAACTATCCTTATCTAATCCCTCTTGGAGGGCCCATGGTTGCTGCTGCCGCAGCCCCTCCGTGGGCCTCCTTAGGCCCTGACAAAGTAAGTTGCCACCACCCTTTTCCTTGTCAGTCATAAATCAACTGTACCTAGCCTGAAGTAAGATGGTGGCAAGCACTTCAAATTTTGGTTTATTTGTTACCAAGTAGCCAATTGTAGAAAATGTATCTCAAAATTAACATCATGCCAACCACCTAGTTACAAAAAATATCTTGCTTCTAAGAGGGTCATTTTCTCTCTTTTTTATTTAAAAAAATATTGCAATCACATTATTAGGACATGTATGGCACTGATGTTATATGGTTTCATGCACTACCTAACCATGTCTTTGATCTAGACCTTTTTCATTGTGATTGAGCATCCTAACCGTTTCTCCTTGTCTTTTATGCATGTCTACATTTTTTCCAAAAGAATCAGTTGTTGAGTTCACTCACCTGTAGTGTTTCCTCTGTTCTAATTAGGCATTATCTACTAGACTGCAACCAGGATTGGAGCAGCAAATTGTTCTGCCACGAAATTCCTATTTACAGGTTTCCCCCTAAAGAGTTTTGAGTTCTTCTTGAGGTGCCTTCCTTCAGATCACTCTGATCATTGTATTTCCAGGATTATTTTGATGACCTTGCAAAGTACATGAAAGTAGGTCCACCATTATACTTTGTTGTGAAGGACTTCAATTACAGGTATTTATGTATAAAAATAGTGCTCCCAAAGTTTATCAAAGAAAAGAGTCACACTACGTGCAAATATACAAAATGTAATATTGACTCTTCCATCTTGCTTAGTTCTTCAAATATGGTCAAGTCACTGTCATTTGTTGTTGGTGTGACAAATGTCACAAATGTTGCATATGATATATGCTTTCTTTCTTATGGAGAAAAAATAACATGCTGAATAACTGAACTTTCAGGTTTCGATCATTCCTGATATGGTCATATAATAACAATAATAGCAAATCTTTTTGTTCCTGATATGCAAAAAAGTTTTATAAAACAAAGTTTCTTATGTTGATTGACATGGTACAATTTAGTTTCTCTGTTTGGTATACAAGTACAATGTGTTGAACTAAATAGGGACGGTGGAGATCCTTAAGGTCGCCGAATTGCACCCAGAACATTATTTTCTCAAGCACACCCTGAAGCTCTTTTTTAAGTTGCATGCTTAAACAGTGGTAGCCATGCTTGATTTATGATTTATTTTTATATTGTTTTCCAGCTCTGCGTCGGTGGATACAAATCAAATATGTTCAATCAGCCAGTGTAATTCAAATTCTCTTTTGAATGAGGTATATTATATTATCTTACTATGTTTTAACAAAGTTATGTTCCAGAATATCTTCAGTAGTAAATTACTCTTAGCTCAGTTTACCAGTGCAATATATATCAGAGATGTGTTTGTTTATTACTCCCTCCATTCTTTTTTATTTGTCGTGTTTTAGTTAAAAAATAAGCTAGCGGGTGACAAATATTCGAGAATGGAGGGTAGTATAAGGTTACCCAGTGCAGGGTGCACACTGCAAACTGAGTATCCGGTACAACAGTTCATTTTGTTGTGAAGATTGCATAACATGGTTTCAATCATGCAGATATCACGACAATCATTATCCCCTGAGACTAGTTACATTGCTAAACCTGCTGCTTCATGGCTTGATGACTTCCTAATTTGGATGTCCCCTGAAGCATTTGGATGCTGTAGAAAATTTGTGAATGGAAGTTACTGCCCTCCAGACGATCAGGTTATACACCGTTTCCTTGCTTGGCTTACCATATTTATTTGGATTTGACCAAAATAGAACTCTTATCTGAATTACTGGAAACTATCATTGTTAGAATATTCTATATGTAGGCAACGTCCATAGTTGTCCAGGATCCTCTTTGTCAGAGGGATTGTCACCAAAGATTGATGTATTGCATTGAGCACTTAGACCCTTTATATAGAGTACATGACGTAGGAGATAAGGCAACTCACTGATACATATAGCAGTATACAAGGCACAATATCTAGACTACCAAATATACTCTAACACATATAGCAGTTACAAGGCACAATCTCTAGACTACCAAATATACTTATACATTTGGCAATCTACGAGACACAATATATAGACTACCAAATATACTCTAAGAAGACAGATGTTGCGACTGGACCAACACTCCGAGAAGGCCGAAGACGGAAGCCCTTTAGTGAAGATGCTCGCGAACTGCAACGATGTAAGAACATGAAGCACATGAATGTCACCGATGTTCACCTTCTCACAAACAAAGTGTAGATCAATCTCAATATGTTTGGTGTGCTGATGTTGGACGGGGTTGCTGGAGAGGTAGACGACATTGATGTGATGTTGTCGTAGTAGACAAGTGTACTTCGTCAAAGAGGAGAGTGAATCTCCTACATCAACTGGTTTAACTAGCTAGCTTCCACGACGCCATTTGCAACAATCCAGTATTCAACCTCAACACTCGACCGAGAGATGACGTTCTGACACTTAGACGACCAAGAGATCAAGTTGTCCTTGAGAAACACAACATAGCCCGATGTGGACCTGCGTGAATCCAGACAACCAGCCCAGTCTACATCTGTGTAGACGACGAGATCGGAGGTAGATGAGCGGCGAAGTGGAAGACCCAAATATGGAGTACCCTAAAGGTACCACAAAATGCACTTGAGGGCAGCCAGATGGAGCTCACAAAGATCTTGCATATGGAGGCACACCTGTTGAACTACAGAAGACACATCAAGTGGTGTGAAAATGAGATACTGAAGAACGACGACCAGACTCCTGTACTGGGTAGTGTCCTCCACTGGCGGCACATAGGCTCCTGACAATTTGGACTTGAGATCAACCAGAGTGGTGCATGGTTTGCAGTCAACCATGCTGACACGCTTGATGATGTCCTTCAGATAGACGCGCCGATGCAGAAATAAACCCTCAGGTTGGCGCTCTACAGTGATGCCCAAGAAATGGTGAAGTGGCCCATGGTCTTTCATGACGAACAGTTGAAGAGCTAAAAAGTATGTAAAAGAAGAATAATGCTGGAAGCTGTGAAGACATATCATCGACATAAATCAACAAATATACTGTCTCTAGATAGCTGGTTCTCCCCACCGGTTCTCTCCCTCTCTCCCTCCCTTCTGATTTGCTTCGTTGTTTTCTGACTTGCTTCTTTTATTATTATTTAATAAAATTTTGTTGTGGGGGATTTTCCTCATAGCTTTTCTGTTAAAAAACAAATATATTGTCTCTGCACCCTGATGGAAGATAAATAAAGAGGTGTTCGACTTAGCCTCGTGAAATCCCAACGTAGCAATAAACGAAGCAAAATAGTTGTACTAGGCTTGGGGTGCCTGCTTAATCCCATAGAGGGACTTATTGAGGCAATAGATTAAGTTCGGATGTGTTGGATCGACGAAACCAATTGACTGAGTAGCATATATGGTCTCAGAGAGCGTTCCATGCAGAAAGGTGTTCGTCATGTCGAGCTGGTGCATCGGCCAATCATGTGAGAGTGCCAAGGACAGCACCATATCGACGGTGGCCGGTTTAACAAGTGGGCTAAAAGTCTCGTCATAGTAAATGTTGAGGCACTGAGTGAAGGTGTGACACACCAAGCGCGCTTGTAGCACTCCAAGGATCCATCAACGTGTCGTCTATGAAACCAAACCCATTTTATAGTGACAATGTTGGCACCACGTGCACGAGGCACCAGGTCCTAGGTCCAGTTGGCAATCAGAGCCTTGAATTCCTCCATAGCCCGGTGCTAATTAGGATCAACAAGGGTAGAACAAGCAATCTTCGAAACCGGTGACGCAGTTGGAGGGGATGTTATGGCCAGAACTAGGCGGTGAATAGGCTGTCGAAACCCACGATTGGCACGCGTGGTCATCGGATGCGGGTTAACCGACGACGTGATTAGCTCAGGACCCATAGGAAAATGTGTCAACAGGGTGGCAGAGCAGTAGTCGATCAGCGGCATCGCGAGTAGATAAGGGTGAGGAAGGGTCGGCGACGGAGAGCGAGGCAAGCTTATGTTTGGTAGTTAAGGAGAGGTTTGGATAGCATGCACACCCGAAAACCTTGAGATGCACATAGGAAGGTGCGGCGCCAAATAAAGCCAGATATGGACATGAAGCGTTGATTGTGTTGGTGGCATGGGGCGAAGTGCAGGGATAAGACATCTGAAGCAGTGCACCATGAGATAGGAAGAAAGTAGAGGAAGCATTATCGAACTCACGCCCATTGTCACATTGGATAGACTTGATGCTGCAGCCAAATTGAGTGGACACATGCAAAGAAATTTGGAAGAGTAGAAAAAGTATTAGATTTTAGGCGTAAAGGAAACATCCACATACAGTGAGAACAATCATCAACAATGACTAAATAGTATTGATACCCCTGACAATTGGAGAGGTCCAAAAATCACAATGAATAAGATCAAAAATATTAGCTGCACATGAGGATGAACTAGCAAAATACAACCGTGTGTGATGATCTAGCTGGCAAGCATGGCATAGCTAATGCTAGTGCTTATGACAAACTTTATTAAACACTTTAGAAACTAAGACAAGGCATTAGGACCAGAATAATCTATACAATGATGCCATGTAGACACTGAAGCAACTAAGACCCAGTGAGTAGCGGAGGCGTGACTGTGGGCAAGTGCCGAGTGTAGAGGGGTCCCGAATTATTGCACCTGGTGATCACGTTCCCGAAAGCCAAATCCCTCACAAACACCAATCGGATCAAACTCTATAGAGCAAGAGTTGTCAGTAGTGAAACATTCAAACAGATAATAAGTTTTGAATAATGTCATGAGCAACAAGAACATTATTAAGGTAAAAGGGGCCGAAAAGCACCGTGTCTCTTAATGAGGTGACTGGAAGCATAGACCTATTATCAACAATGGTAGAGGAAGGAGAATTAATTGAATGAGAAGGACGAAAATTTGTTAATTTATCGACATCCATTGTAGTATGAATGGAGGCATCGGAGTCTACGACCCAATTAGTGATCGCCGGAGGAGTAAAGCCATGGTGCCTAAGGAGTTGGCCAGCGACTGCTAATCCCACGCTCAGGGGTAGGGGGTACCACCAATTGTTGTGGGAACTATGACACTGATGGGAGAAGTGGTGTTGGTGCAGGCGGGAACAAAGTGCTGCTAGAAAGACGAAAGGGTTCTAACGCAGCCAGAAAAACCTACGATGGAGGTTGTATCTGCTGTTGTGTTGATCGTGGTCCGGGCCACATAGAGATAGTGTTGGTCCATGGGTTGTAGAAGGAAGGCCAGTCAAGGGCGCCTCCCGGAACCTGAGCCGGGCGCACCACTTGTGCACATTGTAGAGGAAGAGAATGAACTACTTCCATCGCCCTTGCCCTTCTCCTTCCCCTTGCCCTTGTTTTTATTGCTAGTGGCATGAGGATGGACGAGTGCTACTAGAGGGCGCATAGGACGATGGTGGCATAGAGATAGGAGGTACAACCTGCAGATACTGAGGTCGCACACTAGCTGTGTAGAGGTCGGCGACCTCGCCTGGCATTCCTGAGGTGGCACCAGGTGGTGCCATTGCAGGGAGAAGAGGTGGCACAAGGCTGTTACTTGTAGAGGCCGACTAGAGTAGTGATGTCGAAGGAGGAGGGCATGGCACACACTAGGGGCTTGTTCGGTTATTTTCAATCCATATGGATTGAAGGGGATTGATATGGATTGGGAGGGATTTTGACTTGCTAGGGATTGAAACCCCCTCAATCCCCCTCAATCCATATGGATTGGGGCAGAACCGAACAAGCCCTAGGGTGGCAGCAGCCCGGGAGAGGTGGGTGGTGCACCCTAGAAGGCTAGAGAGGTAGTAACAGTAGAATGGATCTGTTAGGCTCTGATACATGTCAGATGGATTGCCGCCAAAGATTGATGTATTGCATTGAGTCATTTGACGTTTATATAGAGTACATGGCGTAGGAGAGAAGGCAATCCACAAATACATATGGCAGTCCATGAGACATAATATCTAGACTACCGAATATACTCTAACACATATGGCAGTCTATGAGACACAATATCTAGACTTCCAAATATACTCTAACACTCTTGGGCTAGATTAGAAACCAATTTTGATTAGAGTTTAAGAGATAAAACAGAACAAGACTGCATGAGTTCATATCGTTTAGTGTTAGAGTCGGTTGGGATGAAACCGAGTATGATTCCTCTTTGAATAGATGGCTCGTGCCGGTATAAATATACAACCTCATCGATCCTAGAGAGGTCAGGCAAGCAATTTGATATCATGGTGTCATGTTTCTTTCAATCCTCACTATGTGAAATAAAAAGGATGACTAGTACCACTAATCAAGAAAACAATAGCTGGTCACTCCATGGAATATCTTTTCTCCAATGTGTGGATATTTTAGAGAAACAAACTGTAGACAAGCACATCAAAAGAGAAAAAGGCATCTTCCTTGCCTCATCACTGCAGGAAATATGTGGGTCACTGCATAAGAATACATTGCTGCACATACTGAAGTAGCGACAGTTGCTATACTAAGAAATTAACTTTTTGACTACACCTTTTTCATCTCATAAGATGGTAAGTCGCATTCAAACATGTACTTTACAGAAGTAACATTCAAACCTGTATTTTACAGCCTCCATGCTGCCAACTCGATCAGGTTTCAGGCTCTTGCATGACAAGCAAAACCTGCAGTAACTGTACAACGGTAATACCTGTAATTTCCATGCCTTTTACTTTATTGATCAATTCCAGATGGTTGTTTTCTGCACTACTGTGTCCTACTATATGCAATGGATAAATGCTTAAATTGTATGGTTCAATCATAATCCATGCAGTACTATATATAGCCCTAACAGCTCAGAGAGGTCCTAAATGGTTTAGGTGACTAGCTCCAATGCTGTTTTGGTAGTGTTTTTTTCATTTGTAACAGGCGCGAATGTTAATTGCCTAAACCCTGGGGTGTGGTGTGGGTGGGTGTGTCTTTTGTACTTTCTTCTTCTAATGAAATGATATACAACTCTCCTGCGTGTTCGAGAAAAAAATATATCGCAAGTAGAAATGAAATGTTTCTGATCTACTTGGCATGCTTTTGTCTCAGTGCTTCCTACACTCAGACTTGGATAATGGGCGTCCATCCACAACCCAATTCAGAGATAAACTTCCATGGTTTCTTGACGCACTTCCATCGAGTGATTGTTCTAAAGGGGGAAAAGGAGCTTATTCAACAAGTTTAGACCTCAGTGGTGTGTGTAGTGTTTTATGATTGTATACTTTATCATTACACTGTTTTCTAGGATTTGAAAATGTGTGTAACATATAGACTTCCAATAAGCAGGTAGTGATTAGTGAACTAGTGTTCTTGATGAATCTTTTTCAGGTTATGAAAGTGGCATTATACAAGCTTCGGCATTCCGAACATACCATACTCCCCTTAACAAGCAGGTTATAAACTAACATGCAACCCATTATGATTATCCCTGTATTTCATTTCAACATTGCAAAAACTAATCAGTATTTTTTATTCTTCTTCCTAGAGTGACTATGTTAACTCAATGAGAGCTGCCCGGGACTTCAGTTCTAAAATGTCCAGAGATTTGCAGGTACCTTGGCTGCAACACATTTTTTTTCTCGAACGCGCAAAAGAGTTGCGCATCATTATATTAAGAGAGGAAAAAAAATCCAAAGAGGACCAAAGTACAATGCCTAGAGGGCAAGCATAAGACTAGACCAGATTGAAAACAGTCTAGACCCTACTAACGGCAGCAGTATGGCCAAGACTTGCTAGCTGCAACACATTTTGACCAGGACAATATTAATGAAAAGTATAAGAAGTACAGCCTTCAAATATAACAAATACAAATAATTGCACAGTGGATAACAGCTACATAGTGTAACAAAGACCTATCCATTCTCTTGATCTATTTTCTCGTGCTTCAAACTCACAAATCTATACTACTCTATTAAGAACCTAATGTGTTGGGCACCTGGTGCTACCACGGCTTCACCCTTCGTGCTGACACTCTGGCCTGCCCCGCACGTCTCGACTGGTTATCCCACCCCATGCGTCCCGCCTCGGCGCCGTGCCCTGTGGGCCCAGCGCCCGTGCAGCGCTCTCTCAGCTATTGCCCTGTGGACCCCAGCACCTGCGCAGCCAGCTACTGCGACTGCCCAGCACCCGACCCCGTGCAAAAAATAGTGCAGATCGAGCACTCGAACCCACGCCTCCCTGCTCCAGAAATTTGGGGCTAACCACCAGACCACATGTAATCTTGAGATTGTTCCTGTAATCTTAGGTGCTCTCCCAATATGTTGTCATAACTATATCTATACTACTCTATTAAGAACCTAATGTGGGCATCTGGTGCTACCACGGCTTCACCCTTCATGCTGACACTCTAGGCCTGCCCCACGCGTTCTGACTAGTTCTCCCGCCCCATGCATCCTGCCTCGGCGCCTTGCCCTGTGAGCCCAGCGTCCACGCAACGCTCTCTTGGTTACTGTCCTATGGACCCCAGCGTCTGCGTAGCCAGCTACTGCGACTGTCCAGCACCTGACCCCATGCAAAAAATAGTGCAGATCGAGCACTCGAACCCACGTACCTTAGTGTTTAGAAATAAACAATAATTATATTTGAGTAAAAATCTCAATACTTATGTATATGATATATAACAGCCGTAGCAAAGCACTGGCAACTGGCTAATAAAATAGATTATGCTCTTTTTTTCCTCTATCATAGGAAGAGACCTTCTAATTGGCTAATAAATTTATTGATAGCACCAACCAACCAAGCTAATGCTTATTTGGAGAAAATCTCATTGTGCTAGCTTTATATTTTCAGTTGAGTTGCATGAAATAATAGTTTGATACTTCGTCTGTTCAAACTATAGTTTACTTCAACTTTGTCCTAAGCTAAACTTCTCTACCTCATAGAAAATGCACCAACATCTACAACATCAAATTAGCTTAGTTAAATTCTCCATGAAATATGTGTTGATAATGTGCCTTGCATGTCGGTTTGGAAGCGCTTGGAGTGGTCGAAGGGGAAGGCTCCCCATAATGTTATTCCGGCACCTCGAGGGTCAACCTCCGTTGTGAAGGTCCTTTCATGAAGAAATAGACCTTGGTCTGGAGTAAGGTTGAGCAGTAGGAGAAGAAAAATTTTAAGTTGATCGGTTCTCTAGTTCATGGCAAGGGCCTTGATCCGGTGATGCGGGGAATGTGCCCTAGAAGACCAAGAAATAGGAAATCAAGACAAACTGAAGATGACAATGTGGATCAAGGAGACAAGGGGGCCAAAGCAACAACGGAGTTGCCTCTTTGGGCACCGTTCTGAATGATGGCACTTTCTTGTTGGACCTCGTCGATGTGGAACTGTAGGGGTTGCCAATTCATGCGTGGGAAGCTTCCATGGCGAAGAGTCTGCTCAATCCTTATGGTTGGTGTTGGAACTTGCTCTCGGTTGCAAGGGGATCCAACAAGGGTGAACAGTGGTGTCAACAGGGCACACGCGCTAGATGGCAAAAGCTCTGTTAATCTGGCCTCTCACGGGCACTGTGCAGGGGTATTTATAGGTACCTGAGCGCGCAGCGCCTTGAGCTAAGGACGCATGTGCCCTCAGCTACCTAGATTATCCCCAGAATATTCCCATAAAGCGGGGTTACAGACCGTAATTACAGGGATGTCTTTACAAATTAGGCCCGTATAGCACGGCGGCCACGTGGGGCCCGTAACGATGGGCCGGATCACACGTGGGCCTCTGAGCTGGACGAGGCTGCACTGTGGGATGCCCTTCGTCGCCAGTCTTCGTCTGGTGCGGTACATGCGAAGGGTGTCCCTGCCTGTTTTGTCTCCGTTAGCTCAGCTGCTGCAGTGAAGACTTCGAGCGGAGGGTGGCGGCTTTGCCTTCGCCCCAACATTTGCCCTCCGAGGGACCAGTTCGACAAAGTTACCTGGTGCCGAAGACGTCGCTAGATGGCGGAGACGCTGCCCTCGCTCGAAGTGGTTCCGCGGGGGTTTTTGATATGACCGTTGATTGACGGCGTACTGTTGGATTGCGGGTTTCCCGAAGCGCCGCGCCCTGTTAGATTGCGGGTTTCCCGAAGAGCCGCGCCCTGCCTATAAAAGGGGGCGGGGGTCGGTGCTTTTTGAAATTCACCTTCCGCGCTCCACGAAAACCCTAGCCGCCCTTTCCGCCGTCTTGCTGCTCGTCTGCCCGCCGCGCTCTTGTTCGCCGGAGATCTGGCTCGAGTGAAGCAGACCGCCCGCCGCCGCCGACGGTACGTAGCGATGCCGTCTTCGTCTTCTTCCGCTGCCGCTACACCGCCGGCCGTTCCCTCGCCGCCGGCCGCCGCCTCGTCTGAGACGCTGAGTAGTTTAATGGCGGAGGAGTTGCGCGCCGGCGATTCTGTTGACTTTGGCGTATCGCGGATGTCGTCGGTCCGCGTGCAAGATATGCAGCGGTTGGGTTACTTCGGCGGCGGAGTTGCTCGAGTCCCGGGGACGGAGGAAGTCCCCGAGCCGGAGGGCGAGTTGGTTGTTTTCGAGGCGTTCTTCGCCGCCGGACTCCGTTTGCCTGCGCACCGATTTGTTGGCGAAGTCCTGCGCAAGTTCAACGTTCAAATACATCAGCTGACACCGAATGCCATAGTGGCTCTGTCGAAGTACGTCTGGGCGACGACTTCGTACGGCGGACAGCCATCAGTCGAAGTTTTTGCGAAGTATTATTGTTTGCACTGGCAGAAGAGGATGATTGGAGACGAAGTCGCTCAGTTTGGGTCGTGCACATTCACGCCGAAGACTGGCAAAACCACGATGCAGGTAGTCGAGTTGGTTCCTTGCGCCCGCAACAAGTGGGGCAACTGGAATGAATTTTGGTTTTACGTTGCTGAGGGCTCCGTCGAAGGCCATGAGGGACTTCCCGTGTCCGAGATGTGCTCTCATTTTTACTCAGCGTACCCGCCCTTTGAAGTGGCGGAGGAGGATGTGGACGAAGGGGCCCTTCGGTGCGCCGCTGGTCTGAGCAGCGGGCGCGACTTGGTTGAAGAATTCGTGGCGTACGGGGTGTGGCCCTTGGCGCATGGCTGGGCGTTGGGCGAAGTGTGCCCTCGCCAGATGCCTTTCCATGGCGGTAGGGTGGTGCGGAGTCCCGCCTTCGCCCTGAATCTGCAAAACCGCGATCCGGCCGCCTTTGTGCGTGAGGCGGAGGATGGGGCGGTGCGGCTTGTTGGACGTTACGTGCCGAGGACGGAGGGCCAGCGCAGCTGGGATATCCGCGGGTCGAATGACCGTTTGAACATGGTTTTTGAGTTAAATCAATTGCCATATGACGGCTACCCTGGTCAAGACGATGCGGACCGCCGTGGGAAGAAACCGGCGGTGGAGACTGGAGACGACCCTGCGCCGGCGGCCGCCCTATCCTCTAAAAAGAGAAAATTAGGTACTGCTATGGGAGGACTTGGGGTTTCTGATGGTTTTGCTAGAGAGTTGATGAGGACGTGCGCGGCCCCGGGGGAAAGGATGTCTTCGCCCGAGCTCCGGGAGTCTTCGGCTCGGATGCTGAGGGTTACCGAGGGTTGTTGGCCTAGGAATGTTCCTATCCCCCGCGCGGCTGGCAGGGACTTTTTTACATCTCGCATGGTTCGTGAATGGAGGGTTTTTCCTTATGGGCGGAATATTGCTGCTGTTGTGTCAGCAGTGATGGACAAGGATCGCCAGGGAGCTGCACAGAAGCGCCAGGCGGCTGTCAGGCTCGTTGAAGCCAGGCCGAAGAGGCAGCGGGGGTCTGCGAAGGCTACGGCCCCCGGCGGAGGCCGGCCGCCGCTGGCGGCGAAGTCGGGCATCCCTGCTGCTAGCAAGGCGCCGGAGGCAACGGCAGGCGCCGGAGGCTCGAAATCGGCGAAGGTGGTGCCGCCGTCCGGCGGAGTGGCGGAGGTCGCGAAGGCGGCGCGAGCGTTGCCGTTGTCGGGCAAACGTGTCGCCGACTTCGCCACTGATATTAGTGTGGAGGACTATCTTGGTGGTAAGTCGTTGGCTCTATTTATTTATTATATATTTTTTTATTCTTTTTTTTAATTTATTCGTTGGTACGTCGCAGGGTCGGGCGAGGGCCAACTTGCTATGGTTGCGCCTGCCGCGGCGACCACGACGGCTGCCGCAGTGCCAAAGGCGAAGGGCGGGGCTCTTAGCGCCGGGGGCGAGGTGTCAGCCCTCGCGGTTGTCATGGATGAGGCGGGCGCTGCGACCCGCCGGCTGAAGGAGGTGACAGAGGCGCTGAGTCAGGTCCGCTGAGCTGGACTTCGTCCCCCCCTTTTTTTTATCGGCTTGCTGGGGCCGCTGTCTTACGATTGCTCTGCAGGTGGCTGACTTCGCCAGCCGCACTGCGTCGGGGTCCCTCACGGCAGCTGTGGCTGCCGAAGTCGAGAGACTTCGGACACAACATGCTGACGCCGTCCGTGAGAAGTCGGCCGCCGACAGCAAGTGTCGCAAGCTGGCGGACAAGGTGGCCACGCTGGAGGGAGAAAAGGCTGACCTCCGGTGCCAGTTGGCGGGGGAGAGGAGGGAGACCAACGAGGCTCTTGTTAAGGCGCAGGCTGCGCAGGCGGAGGCTAACCTGGCACAGGCGGAGGGCAATCTTGCCAGGGAGCGCGCTGAGCAGCTGCAGGAGCGGCTCACCGCCCTGGAGAGCCGCGTGGAGAGGGCCGAGGCCATGTCACGCGCGGAAGCGGAGCGGACGCGCCTGCTGCTTGTGGATACATACCGTGGGCTGGGCGCGGGGACCGGTGATTTCGAAGTGCCGGACCGGGAGCCCGGACTTCGCTGCCTGGAGTGGGTGCAGGAGGAGTTGCAAGCACTCCCCACTGTCGTGGAGGGATTTATGGCGTATGCCTCCCTGGTCACCTGCGAGGGGGCGATGAACGCGCTCTCCCGCGAAGGGTGCCGGCACTTCGAGGTCTTCGACCAAGCCGATGAAGATTTTGAGCGAGATATCTTTAAGGTTGAGGACCCCGTAGTGAAGGAATCCGCCGGAGCCCTCTACGACCGGATGTGGGGTCTGCATGGTCGCGAGGTGGTCAGGGAGCGGGCCGAGACGGCGAGGGCGCAGGTAACGTTTTCGTTTGTTTGGTGTTTGTTGGATGTGGGCTGTGTGTGTGTTTGCTGAATTTTGTGTGTTTTTTCTTAGGCGGCGCGTGGCGAGAGGGTGGACGACTTCGGGGCGTTGAACAGCATGCTGTCTGACCCGGAGCCGACCCTGGGGACCGCGGAAGACGCGCCGGGTGCCCCCGCATCCGCTGTGGCCGGCGAAGACCTGCCCCTGGAGGTCGCCGAAGGCGCGCCTGATGCCCTCGCAGCCGCTGCGCCGAGTGCTGAAGATCCCGCAGCGGTGGCGGCGGAAGCAGCAGCGGAAACAACGGCGGAGCCAACGGCGGAGGCTCCCGCAACGTCAGGGCCGTCACAGGTGGCGTAGTGGGTGTAGAGGGTTAGGGAAATTTGTATATGTTGCTGAATTTTGGTTGTTGCGCAGGTTCAAGATTTGGGCCTGCGCACGCAACCGCTACTACTAAATTTTTGGCGGCTTTGACCGCGGAAGATGGTAATGAATATGGTGGATCTGCATCTGAGTGTTTTGATTGTGCTGACTCTGGGAGCTCGGTTGAGTGGACTGAGGAGTCGTCGGAGGAGGACTTGGACTATTTTGCGGCCTTGGATGTGGCTGCGGCGGAGGCTTCGCCGCGCGTCGCGGACGCAGGAGATGCGCCAGGTCCTAGTACCGGGCGACGACGACGAAGGGCGATTGCGAAACGTAGAGTTAGTGGGGCGGAGGGGGCTCGGCTTCGTGTGAGTGGGGCTGGCCGGCAGGAACTGTTGTCTTTGCCGGCCGCCGTGAATACAGGTGAAGGGGAACTGCGAAGTCTTTTTGCGGGTGAGGAGCTTAGGATAATGTTATTTAATTATAGGGAGATGGGAATTATTCCTAAGGCTGAGCCGATGTAGAGTGTGGTGCCCTCGCTTGTATATGTAGAGGCTTGTATGATGAAGTTGTGTGCCCTCGCTTGTATACGTGTGCGAAGGCGTTGTGTACTTTGTCTGGTTTGTTCTATTGTGTTGATGTGATTATAGTTGGTCTTGGCGCGGACGGTTTGATGTTGTCGTTTCTGCCTTTGTTATGCTAGTCCGGTTGCACCTTTAGGCGACTTCTGAGCGGATGGTCTTCGCGGCAGACTTTGCGCATTTGTTGTGCTAGTCCGGCTGCACCCTTAGGCGACTTCTGCGCGGATAGTTTTCGCGATAGACTTTGGTTTTTTTGCACTTGTTGTGCTAGTCCGGCTGCACCCTTAGGCGACTTCTGGCGGATAGTCTTCGCGATAGACTTTGGTTTTTTCGCACTTGTTGTGCTAGTCCGGCTGCACCCTTAGGCGACTTCTGCGCGGATAGTCTTCGCGATAGACTTTGGTTTTTTCGCACTTGTTGTGCTAGTCCGGCTGCACCCTTAGGCGACTTCTGCGCGGATTTGTCGCACGCGAGGGTTGCTAGCGCTTAGCCTCGCGGTGACCTCGTGTTGGTCGAATGTCGAAGACCGTCGTCGCGGTCTTTTTTCGACGCATGTTTTTGCGGGGGATTTTTCACACATATATTACATGGCTCCGCCTCGTTAAAAACCTCACCCCCGGGAGGAAAAGAGTGCGGGCCGATACAAGATTGTTTTTGCGAATTACAAGGGCGAAATCAGCCCTGAGGAGTCAAACAAAAAATTTACGGAGGTTGTCGATGTTCCAGGAGTGCTCCAGGTCCTTGCCGCTTGGCGTTGTGAGCCTGTAAGCACTGGGGGAAGCTTTTGTCTTGACTATAAAGGGGCCCTCCCACCTGGGCTCCAGCTTGCCCTTGGACTCCGTCCGAGCTGTCCGGACGAGTACGAGGTCCCCCTCGCTGAACTCCCTCGGGATGACTGAGTGGTCGCGCCATGCTTTGGTCTGGGCTTGGTACTTGTTTAGGGCCTGTAGGGCGAAGACTCGGTCTCCGTCAATGAGATCCTTTGAAGTTGGCTCGTCCACGTCGGGACGGCTGACGGAACTGTTCGCGGGGACCCATGCTTTATTTCTTGCGGGGTCATGGCCTCCGATCCGTATAGAAGGCGGAAGGGAGTAAACCCGGTCGCCCTGCACTCAGTCGTGTTTAGTGCCCAGACTGCCTCAGGTAGCAATCGGTCCATCTGCCCTTCTTTTCATCAAGGAGCATTTTCTTGACAGCTGTGAAGATTTTCCGTTGGCGCGTTCCACGACCCCGTTGGACTGCGGATGATAGACTGAAGCGAAGGCAAGCTTGGTGCCAATGGAGAAGCAAAAATCTTTGAAGTCTTGGTTGTCAAACTGCTTGCCGTTGTCAACTGTTAGTTCGGACGGTACTCCGAAGCGGCAAACAATGTTCTGCCAGAAGAATTTTTGGGCAGTCTTTGATGTTATTGTAGAGACAGCCCGCGCCTCGATCCATTTGGTGAAGTACTCGACAGCGACGAAGGCGAACTTAAGGTTCCCCTGAGCGGTGGGCAGGGGCCCGACGATGTCCAGGCCCCAGCGCTGGAGAGGCCATGTATGGGCGATCAGCTTTGTATACTGCGAGGGGCTGCCTGACCGAGGAGAAAACTTCTGGCAGGCTTCGCAGGACCGTGCGACCCGATTTGCGGCGCAGATCATTGCGGGCCAGTAAAAACCCTGGCGGATCACCTTAGCAGCTAGGGCCCTTGGCCCTGCGTGTGAGCCGCACGTGCCACTGTGGACTTCGCGTAGGATCTGCATGCCTTCGGCTTCGGTGACACACTTAAGCATTGGCTGACTGACCCCTTTTTTGTAGAGTTGGCCTTCAATCAGTGCGAAGTCTCGGCTTCGATGTTTGAGGCGCTTGGCCTCACTGATGTCGGCTGGATGATAATACCCCTGTAGGAACAGGGTTATTGGTGCCCGCCAGTCCTCGGTCATGATAAGGTTGACTATGCGGTGGCCCTCGCTGTCGTTGGTTATTTGGAGCCCTTCGGGGCTCCGGACGGCTGGCGTGCCGATGACATGAAAGAACACGTCGGAGGGCAGAGTTTCGCCCCTGGCGGCAGCCTTGGCCAATGCGTCGGCCTCTTCATTCTTGGCCCGATCCACATGCTGCAAGGTGAACCCCTTGAATTGCCTCTCGAGACTTCGGATGGCCGCGAGGTACTGCATGAGCGCGGGGTCCTTTGCCGCATAGTCTTTCTCGACTTGGCCGGCAACTACCTTGGAGTCTGTTTTGATGATGCAGGTGGTGACTCCGAGGGCCCTCAGCTTGCGGAGGCCGAGGATGACTGCTTCGTATTCTGCTATATTGTTTGTGCATCTGTCGGATTCCAGATTGAAGCTGAGTCGTGCTGCATATCTGTGCTTGACCCCGACTGGTGAGGTGATGACTGCAGCGACGCCTGCCCCCGCATGGCACCATGCGCCGTCGCAATGGATCGTCCAAACCTTCTCTGCGGATGGGTCTGGCTGTGTTGTTGGCCCAGTCCAGTCGACGACGAAGTCTGCCAGGACTTGAGACTTGATAGCTGTCCTGGGCTCGAAGCAGATGTGGTAGCCGGAGAGTTCGGCCGCCCACTTGGCAATCCTCACCGACGCCTCCGGGTTTCTGAATAATTCGCCGAGTCCCCTGTTTGAGGTGACTCGGACCTTGAATGCTTCGAAGTAATGGCGCAGTTTGCGCGACGACATGACGACTGCGTAGGCAATCTTCTCCAGCTCTGTCATGTTGCACTTGGACGGTGTCAGCACTTCGGAGACATAGTATACGGGGCACTGCCGGACCACGCCCTCGACAGTCTGCTCCTGCACTAGTGCTGCGCTGACCGCATGTGGCGAAGCCGCGACGTAGAGCAGCAGGGGGAGCGAGGGGTCGGGGCTGGTAAGGACGGCCAACTCTGTCAGGTACTGTTTCAATGAGGCGAAGGCCGCCGCCTGCTCTGGTCCCCAGGCGAAGTCCTTTGCACCACGGAGTGTCTTGAGGAAGGGGAGACTTCGCTCGGCGGACCTGGAGATGAATCTGTTGAGAGCGGCCAATCTGCCTGTCAGGCGCTGGACGTCCCTGACGGACTGCGGAGGCGTCATGTCTAAGATGGCCTGAATCTTGGTTGGGTTGGCCTCTATGCCGCGGTGTGATACCAGGTAGCCCAATATTTTGCCTTGGCGAACGCCAAAGACGCACTTTTCCGGGTTTAGGCGGAGTTGTGCGTCTCGCATGTTCGCGAATGTTTCGGCGAGGTCGGCGAGGTGGTCCTCCTTGCTCTTGCTGGCGACGACGATGTCGTCCACATATGTGAATATGTTTCTGCCGACTTGCCCCTCGAGCACAGTTTTGGTGAGCCGGGAGAAGGTGGACCCGGCGTTCTTGAGTCCCTCTGGCATTCGGATGAAGCAATATGTGCCGAAGGGTGTTATAAAGCTGGTGCTAGCCTTGTCTTCTTCCTTCATGTATATCTGGTGGTAACCGGAGAAGCAATCGAGGAGGGACATGACCTCGCATCCGGCCGCGCTATCGACTATTTTGTCGATCCGCGGCAGCGGGAAATTGTCCTTTGGGCAGGCTTTATTGAGACTGGTGAAGTCGATGCACATTCGCCACTTCCCGCTCTTTTTCTGCACCATCACGACATTGGAGAGCCATGTGGGGTAAGCCACCGGCTCGATGAATTTGGCTTCCAGGAGGCGGTGCACTTCTGCCTTGGCGGCCTCCGTCTTCTCGTCGGACATCTTGCGAAGCCGCTGCTTTTTCGGCCGTACCGAAGGGTCGATTCCCAAACTGTGCTCAATTATTGAACGGCTAACCCCGACCAGATCGAGGGCCGACCAGGCGAAGACATCTTTGTTCTTGGCCAGGCAGCAGAGGAGCTTCTCTTCTTCATGCGAAGTAAGGTCTTCGCTGATAATGACTGTCTGCCTGGGCGTGGCCTGGTCGAGGGGGACAATCTTGGTCCCGTCGTTGCTCTGCAGCTGGGCCTTGTCGTGCTGCTTATTGGTTGGGCTGGCAGGCGCGGGACCTCGCGTTGGGCCGTGAGGCAGTGCACGTTTCTTTGACCGGGCACGAAGTCCCGCTCTATGTTGCGCGCAGTCTGTTGATTGCCGAAGACTGTGATGACGCCTAACGGACCTGGTATCTTCATGCATAGGTACAGTCCGTGAATGGCTGCTTCGAACTTATTAATGGAGCCCCGGCCCATGATGGCATTGTAAGGATATACCATGTCCACGATGTCGAAGGTTATTTGCTCGCTTCGGGCATTGGGTGCTACACCGAAGGAGAGAGGCAGCTCTATTTTGCCGACGGGGAAGGTGCCCTTGCCACCGAAGCCATACAGCGGGTTGTCCGAAGGCTTAAGCAGGCTGTGGCTTATGCCCATGCGATCGAAGGCGTGGAGGAAGATGATGTCCGCCTGACTGCCGTTGTCAACTAGGACTTTGTGCAGGTCCCAGCCTGCCACGCTGCAATTGATAACCATGCGTCGCAGTGGGGGGCACTGCGCAGGTCGACGTCCCGTGCGTCGAAGGTTAACGGTATGTGGGACCACTTTGTCTGCACGACTGGACCCGTGACGGCGACATGGTTGATGCTGCGGTAATGGTCCCGCTTCTGCCGCTTGGTGTCGAAGTCAGTGCTGGACCCCCCAGTTATCATGTGGATGACTCCGCGATATGGTTGATCGGCGAAGTCTTCCTGCTTTGGGGCATGGGGGATGTTTTGATGTTGCTGGTGTGGTGGTGGGGGTGGAGGAGGTACGATTTGTACTTCCTGATGGTGTTGGTAAGCGTGGTGCGGTGGATGCGGGGCGGGAGCGTGGATATATGGTGGAGGAGGTTGCTGGTAATTGTGCGCGACAATTCTGGGGTTGTCGGCTGGCTGCGCCCGTGCCATTCTCTCTCTGGTAGCCTTCGTTTCGGGCAGTCTTTGGTTTGGTGGGCGCAGTCTTCGCCATGGAAGAGGCAGTAGAATCGGCGCGGCGGTTGCGCACGCCCTCGGCCCCTACCACGAGTGCCATTTCCGCGGCCCTGGGGGGATATTCCTGGCGGCGAGGGGGGTCAGCAGCGGGATGCTGGTTGGCGATGTTGTGCACTTGCTGCTGGTTGCGGCCGTCTCGACCGGAGTCTGGCTGCGGAGTCCTTGTCCACGTGCGGCTGGACTGTGGGGCATCTTTTGGCTTCCTTTGGGACTCAATCTTGCGCTGGTGGAGTTCTTCGGATCTGGCGTACTTTTCAAACAACTGATATAACTCCTGGAGGCTCTTTGGCGGATCTCTGATGCAGTGGCTGTAAAGGACGCCAGCGCGAAGGCCACTGATAGCATAGTGGATGGCAATCTGGTCATCGACTGAGGGCAGCTGTGATTTGAGTGTTAAAAATTTGCGGTAATACTCCCTCAGAGTCTCCTTTTCCAGCTGCTTGCATAGCGAGAGTTCGGCCAGGGCGTCGGTGTCTGGGCGGTACCCTTGGAAGTTGAGCAGGAACTTGTCCCGGAGACTTCTCCAGGAATCAATGGACAGCGGAGGCAACCTGGTGAACCAGGTGAGTGCCGGACCCTCGAGGGCGATGATGAAAGACTTCGCCATTGTGGCGTCGTCCCCTCCGGAAGATGCAACGGCGACCTGATAACTCATTATGTATTGAGCCGGGTCGGTGCTGCCGTTGTACTTGGGATAGGTCCCTGCCCGGAAGTTAGCTGGCCAAGGCGTCACTTGCAGGTGTGGCGCCAGGGGACTTCGCTCATCGAGATAGTTGACCTCTTGGAACGGCGCGGCGTGCGGGAAGGTGAAGTCGCGCTGGGGGAAACGCGGGTCCTCCGGTTGCGCGCGGTGTTGCAGGGGGGGCCATGCTGCAGGCCGAAGTGGCCTTCGCGCGTGTCTTCGAGTTGTGCGCGCTGCTGGGGGGTGCCTCGTGCTGCAGGCCGGGATGGCCTTCGCGCTGCATCAGCGCAATCTCCCGCTCGAGTTCTTGGGCCTTCTGCTCTTCGTCGCGTATCATTTGCCGCACTTTGGCTAGTGCGGACACACGCTGGCGCTTGGCCTCCAGTATCTCCTTCTGCCTCTGGAGATTGCGGTTCTTGAGGCGCAGGGCGCGCAGCTGTAGCTGTTCTTCTGCTGAGACGCCGAGGACTTCACCGTCCTCGGTGAGGTCTGCGCCCTCCGGTGGTGCGAAGCCTGAGGGCAGCTGCGGTTGTCCTTCAGGGTCGCAGGTGCGGAGGGTGTCGTCTTCACAGGCGCGAGGAACGTTGTCTTCAGTGGCCTCTTGGTGGGTGGAGTGGGTGAGGGCGAGGGCCTTGCCCTTTCTTGCGGCGAGCAGTGCTGCCTTCGCAGCCTCGTCAGCCTTCGGGTTAGCTCTCTTGGGTGCCATCGCAGGTGGTTTTCTCGTAGCACGAACGGTGGGCGCCAAATGTTGGAACTTGCTCTCGGTTGCAAGGGGATCCAACAAGGGTGAACAGTGGTGTCAACAGGGCACACGCGCTAGATGGCAAAAGCTCTGTTAATCTGGCCTCTCACGTGCACTGTGCAGGGGTATTTATAGGTACCTGAGCGCGCAGCGCCTTGAGCTAAGGACGCATGTGCCCTCAGCTACCTAGATTATCCCCAGAATATTCCCATAAAGCGGGGTTACAGACCGTAATTACAGGGATGTCTTTACAAATTAGGCCCGTATAGCACGGCGGCCACGCGGGGCCCGTAACGATGGGCCGGATCACACGTGGGCCTCTGAGCTGGACGAGGCTGCACTGTGGGATGCCCTTCGTCGCCAGTCTTCGTCTGGTGCGGTACATGCGAAGGGTGTCCCTGCCTGTTTTGTCTCCGTTAGCTCAGCTGCTGCAGCGAAGACTTCGAGCGGAGGGTGACGGCTTTGCCTTCGCCCCAACAGTTGGATTCACCAAATTCATGAGGATTCACCAAATTCATGATGGCACTTCAACCTAATTCTTGCCTCAGAGGATAAGAACAATGACAACATTAATAGAGCTATGATGGATCGGTTCCTGCATTATCGCTTTTGGCCACAGTGAGGAGGCCTTCTCTCTTGTGCTTGTTCTATTCTTTTTTGGACCCTCTTTTCCTTCTTAATATAATGACGCACGGTAGTCAGGAGAACCGATGTCGTAGGATGGGAGGCACTCGGGGACTGACCCGGCCACAGTGAGGGATCGGGCCGGCGGCGGCTGCACAGAGGGAGGAGCCGGCGGCGGCTGGAGAGGAAAGGGCAGCCGGCAGCGGCTGGAGAGGGGAGGGAGGAAAAAAATGGCTCTATGCCATGTGGGAAATCCTAACCCTAACTTGGGGTTGGGTTATGTATTTAATTGACATGAGTTAACTAGGCCTGGCCCATTACACAGAGGTGAGAGTAAATACATGGGGAGAACCCAAACCCTAAACGGGATTCTAACACCTGGTACCATCCGGACTGTTCTGACTCTGGCTCTCTTACGAGCTTGTCCAGTAAATCAGCTTGCCGTCAAGAATGCCTTCCTCCATGGCACTCTGACGGAGACGGTGTATTGCACTCAGTCGGTCGGCTTTGTGGACCCGACGCACCACGACATGGTCTGCAAGCTCAATTGGTCCCTCTACGACCTCAAGCAGGCGCCCCGAGCTTGGTACAATCGCTTTGCCACCTTCTTGATTTCACAGGGCTTCATCGAGGCCAAGACGGACACCTCCTTGTTCGTCTTTCGCCACAGTCTGGATACTGCATACCTCCTCTACGTCGACGACATAGTCCTCACGACCTCCTCTCCCAACCTAATACGGCGCATCATCTCCTCTCTCCATCAGGAGTTCGCGATGAAGGATCTGGGTGAGCTACACCACTTCCTAGGGATCACCGCCGAGCACCGGCCCTAGGGCCTGTTCCTCCACCAGCGCCAGTACACCATCAATAACTTCGAGCGCACTGGCATGGCTGATTGTAAGCCCTACACGACTCCGGTGGACACTTAGGGCAAGGTCTCCTCCGATGATGGCCCTCCGATAGCTGATCCGACCAGCTATTGGAGTCTCGCCGGGGCCCTGCAGTACCTCGTCTTCACTCGCCCCGACATCACCTACGTCGTCCAGCAGGTGTGCCTCAATATGCACGCCCCACGGGAGCCACATCTCACCGCTATGAAGCGGATCCCGCGATACCTCTGGGGCACCACCGAGTTCGGCCTCCTCCTTCGACGGTCTACTACCACCGACCTCGTTGTCTACACCGATGCCGACTAGGTCGGCTATCCTGACACGCGTCGGTCCACCTTCGGTTTCGCTGTGTTCCACGACGACAGCCTCATCTCCTGGTCCTTGAAGCGGCAGCCTGTCGTCTCCCGCTCTAGCGCCGGGGTTGAGTACCGCGTTGTGGCTAACGGCGTCGCCGAGGCGGCGTGGCTTCGTCAGCTCCTCCAGGAGCTGGACAGTCCGCTGACGCGGAGCGCCCTTGTCTACTTTGACAACATCAGTGCCATGTACCTCTCCACCAACCCCGTACAACATCAGTGCACGAAGCATGTCGAGCTCGATCTCCACTTCGTCCAAGAGCGTGTCGGTGATGTGCGGGTTCTCCATGTCCCGACCACTTCTCGGTTCGTCGACATCTTCACCAAGGGCCTCCCTACATCGGTGTTTGAGGAGTTTCGGTCCAGTCTCAACATCTGTCGTGGCTAGAGTTTCGACTACGGGGGGTGTTAGAGTTATTTGTGGCCTTGTACTGTAATGGGGTGTTTCCTGTGGAATGGGCTTAGGCCCAACAACTATATTATAAACATATCTCTCCCTACCCTAGTTAGGGTTAGGGTTTCTAGCCCACTAACATAAAGTCTAGAGCCCCCTTGAGCTGGATGGTCTTGGCATTTTGGATCTTGAACGCATGAGTTGGGCTTTGCAGATCAGATGGCTTTGGTTGAGTAAGATTGAAGCTTCTAAGGAGTGGTCTGGACTTGAAATTCTGCCACATAAAAACGCTATAGCTATCTTTTCCATGGCTGTTACAACTTCTGTGGGAAATGGTCAACACATCTTATCCTGGACCGATAGATGGTTTATGGAAGGTAGTCTTGCTGACATTGCTCCGACGATATCTGAGATAGTTCCTTCCAGGCTAAAGAAGATGCAAACAGTTGATCAAGGTTTGGTCGATCGTAGTTGGACTAATGATATCCAAGGGAACCTGTCATTGGTTGGCTACTATGAATTATTTCAACTCTGTGGTGGCTTACATGAAGCTAAGCTCTCCACTCAAGAAGACCGACACTTTTGGATATTCTCAAGTAATGGAAAATACACCTCTAAGTTGGCTTTTTGATGTTCTTGTAAGGTTCTATTAGCTTTGAACACTAGAGACAGATCTGGAAATCTTGGGCTCCTCCTAAGTGCAAATTTTTGGTTGGCTTCTCGAAATCGGTGGCAAAAAGGGGCCTTCCTCATCTGGAGCATTGTGTGCTCTATGATCAGGAGGAAGATGTGCAAAACAATTCTTACTAGTTGTGTCTTCACCAGAGAATTCTAGTTCAGAGTTTTCTCCAACCTTGGGCTAGCTTCTAGAGCACCTAATCAGTCGACCTACAGCTTCGTCGATTGGTGGAAGCGCTCAACTAAGCGTTTGACAAAGCCGATTAGAAAAGGGGTCAACACACTAGTAATTTTAGGGCCATGGTGCTACGAAGCATAGAAATGCAATTGTATTTGATGAGGCTAGGCCTTGTGTGCAAGTTGCTCTTAGGTGCTTTGAGGAGGAACGCCATCTCTAATGTTTCACAGGCTGCAAGCCCTTGGTCATGGGCCTGGTGTAAGCTAGGTCTACATATCTGGTCGATATGGGCCATGTCTTCTATTAAGAACCTAATGTGGGCACCTGGTACTACCACGACTTCACCCTCCGCGCTGACACACTAGGCCCGCCCACCACACCGCGCAAAAAAATAGTGCAGAGCGTGCACTCGAACCCACACCCCCCCTACTCCAGAAATTTGGGGTTAACCACCAAACCACATTGAACTTAGTGTTTGAGTGAACTTTATCAAAACAGGAGATGCAAATACGACTTTCTTTCATGCGCAAGCCAGGTTCAGGAAAAAGAAGAACTTTATTCATACACTGATGGTTGACGAGAACATTGTTTCTTCTCAAGAGGCTAAACAGCAGGTTATGTTTTAGTTTTATAAGGATCTGATTGGTAAAGTGTTTGAGCGAAATTTTAGTCTTAACCTTGCTAATTTTCACAAAGGCAATTTGGAGCTCTCGCATTTTGATAATCCCATATCTTTGGAGGAAATTAATTGTGCTATTTTAAGTCTTCCTAATGATAAAGCCCCTGGACCTGACGGTTTCACAGGGCGCTTTTATAAATGCTGTTGGGATATAATCAAATGGGACCTACTGGCTGCAATCTTAATTCTCCAACAAGGATCCCCTGGAAGGCCTAGCATATATTACTCTCATTCCAAAACATGTTGAGGCTATTCTTCCGGGAGATTTTAGACCAATCAGCCTAGTTCACAGCTTTGCTAAACTTATCACTAAAATCCTGGCTAACAGATTAGCTCCTAAACTGGATAAAATGGTTAGCACAAATCAAAGTGCCTTCATTCGGGGTAGATGTATTCATGATAACTTTATTATGGTCAGTCAAACTGTCAAGATGCTGCACCATAAGAAAATCCCTGCTATTTTCTTGAAGCTAGACATTAAAAAGGCCTTTGACTCAGTGCATTGGGCATTTCTTCTGGAAATTCTTCGACATTTGGGTTTTGGACAGGTTTGGTGCGATCTGATTTTGAACTTACTATGGACTTCTTCCACTCAAGTTCTTGTTAATGGAGTGCCTGGACAGCCTATAAAACTCAAGCGTGGGTTGAGACAAGGCGATCCTCTGTCTCCCTTTTTATTCATCTTAGTCATGGATGTTCTTAATAGTCTATTCATCAGGGCAGATGAGTGTGGATTATTACATCCCCTTGCTGGCAGAAGCATTAGCCAAAGGGTTTCAATGTTCGCAGATGATGTTGCTGTTTTTGTAAAACCAGTTTCTCGGGACTTAGTGGTGGTCAGAGAAATTTTGAGGTGTTTTGGTGTTGCCACAGGTCTTCAAACTAACTTGCAAAAAAGTTTCTCCTACCCAGTTCAGTGCAATTCTGAGAGAACTGTGTTGGCTGTTCAGACCTTGGGGTGTGCCTAAAAAAACTTTCCCACAACCTATCTTGGTCTCCCTCTGAGCAGCAAAAAACTTAGTGCTAAAGACCTCGCTCACTGGATAGAGAAAATTGCTGCCATGCTTCCAGGATGGAAGGCTGAACTTTTAAATCTTGCGGGGAGAATCACTCTTATCAAATCTGTACTCTCTACCATCCCAGTTTACTTATTTACTGCTCTTAATGCTCCTAAATGGGTTATAAAAGCCATTGATAAAATTCAACGGAACTTCTTATGGAAAGGAAGAAAGGAGGCTAGAGGAGGTAACTGCCTTGTATCTTAGGATAAAATCACTCGGCCTCTTGATTTGGGGGGGTCTTGGAATTCCTAATCTCCAAAAGATGAACTGGGCCCTACAATTGCGATGGCTTTGGCTACAAAAAACTGCTCCTTCTAAGCCTTGGGGTGGCCTGGATCTTAAAATATCATCCCAGGCCCGTGCTTTATTTCAGGTTGCAGTGTCTACCACTATTGGTAATGGTATTTCAACTTTCTTTTGCAAAGATAAGTGGATTCATGGGTATTCTATTATGGATATAGCTCCCCTTATTGCTGCTGCAGTTCCGAAGAAATTTAAAGATGTAAGGACTGTGCAGCAGGCCCTTACCTCTCACTTCTAGGTTCATGATATCCAGAGGAATCTCTCTCTGGCTGAGATTGAACAATATTTACAATTATGGGAGGTAATTGATTCTTTTCAGCTTCAAAATTCAAATGATCAACATGTGTGGATTTTTTAGCAGCAATGGACTGTATACCTCCAAATCTGCCTATAGAGCTTTTTTCATTGGAGCGGAATCCTTTGAGCCCTGAAAAAGAATTTGGAAGAGCTGGGCAGCCCCTAAGTATAAGGTTTTTGTTTGGCTGGCCATAAACAATAAATGTTGGACAGCTGACAGACTCAAAAAAAGAGGGCTTGATCATCCTGAAAATTGTGTTTTATGTGACCAAGAGGACGAAACTGTGTAGCATATTTTATCTAATTGCGTCTTCACAAGGCAGTTTTGGCATAGTATCTTTACTCCAATTGATCTCTCTTCTGTGGGTCCTAAAAGAAGAGATTTAGACTTTGCTGAATGGTGGAGAAAGACTTCATCTAGGATTCCTAAGAGCAAAAGAAAGGGGTTTAATAGTATGGTAATCCTTGGGGCTTGGAGTATTTGGAAGCAGCGAAACAGGTGTGTTTTTGATGGTGCTCGACCCTGCCTTTCTACCTTAGAAGACGGATTTAAGGACGAGATGAGATTATGGGTTGCTGCTGGAGCCAGGAACCTGCGCTCTCTTTTCAACCCTGGATAAAGTAAAGTCTTGAAGCCTATTGAAAGACTGGGGTGTTAGTGTGTTGTATGTGTCTGTGTTGTGTGTGATTTTGTGGATGTGAGTGTGTGTTTTTGTTTTGTGTGTGTTCTGTTTGTCCCGGACCTCAGGCCTTTTTTACTCTATTTTAATTCAATGATACGCAGCCCTCCTGCGTATTCGAAAAAAAGATACCCCCTTCGTCCCAGTGTATAAGGTGTAATCACCTCTGGTTCAAAGATCAAGAAATATATTTAATTTTCTCTATACCACTGCATCGATATACGTATGCATAGGGAGAACACGCCTTATATTGTGGGGATAAGAACAAAAAGTGGTAACCGTAGCAAAGCACGGGCAACTGACTAGTATATTCTATAAGTATGAGCTAAAAGAGATGTAAGTTTGTCCCCTATTTTATCTCGGGTAGGGGATGTAGATTGTATCGGACTTTTTCTCTCTTCTTAATATAATGATACACAACTCCTTTGCATATTAAAAAAAGATAATGAATTTATTTGAACTTGTAGTTGTTAATATTGTTTTTCTAAATTCTTGGTCACTGTTAGAGAAGTTGTAATTAGGGCAAAGCTAAAGTGATCTGTAATTTGGAACTGGGGGAGTATTTCACAAGGGTTGCTTCTGAGAATTTTTTAAGTTGTGCTTTCTAACAACCCTCTGGTATATCTTATTCACGCAGATGAAAATTTTCCCATATTCCGTGTTCTATATATTTTTTGAGCAATACCTGAGCGTGTGGAAGACAGCTATCATGAACATATGTGTTTGCCTTGGTAAGTAACTAAATCCGCTATTTGTTAATTTATTTAGTTTTGTCTTATGACATAGGAGTATTTGTTACACAGTTATCCTGATTCATGAATTTTCACCCAGTATAACTATTGATATAAAAGAGAGCTAATATATTCAATTAGTATCCTAATATAAATACACAGCATAGATCGTTCCTGCTAGACTGTCATATGATTGTTTACTCGAATTAGTTTATCAGATTGCACAGAAGGGTTGTTGAGTGCCAGTTGATAGAACTGGTTTTATGATCCATTGCACTGGTATTGGTAGAGTACTAGAGTGAGCTTCCATTGAATTGATTGCTACTTGTTAGTCGTTCAGACAGTATTTATGAAACTTCCTGTTATGTTTCTTGAAGAAACTAGTGAGTTCCTTACCCAGCTTTGGCGGACCTGGAGAGAGAGGTCCCAGTCAGGTTATGAACAGTTGCACAATGTTCTGGCCGAAGCTGTCCCATCCAGCTAGGCTTCTAGCTGAATCTTTCTTACAGTGTTACTTTTGAACAAATGAATGCTATATATTTTCTTCAGTTCTTCACTAAACAACAAGTTTCCACTCCATTTATAGCCTAGATGAAAACGAAAGTAATACATCAACACTACAAAAAAGGGGTAAATATTTTATTCCACATGGTTTTTTGCTCCACATATTTTCTTAATTTTGAATTACCTGCTAGACATAATCATATAATGAAGTGGTAAGAAATTTATTGCGTTTTGAAAGCAGCAATGCTTGTTGGATTGATTGGGTTGGAACCATGTACATGTAATATGTATAGGGAGGAATTCATCTGTTTGTAGAAACAGAACCAGATATGATTACCTCCCTAATCCTAATCCTAATCCAATCACAGCTAAGGCTGGCCGGCTAGATATGGTCATATATGTTGAAGAGTGAACTGTTTTATGTATTGCATAGAGGAGGACTACAATATATAGAGACACAGGAAACCCTAACCCTAATGGGCCGGCAGCCTAACAGTGGTGCCGACCCACATACACTCACACACACAGTCTAACATCCCCCCGCAGTCGCAACGGGGGCACCACACACGATGAGACTGGAGTAGATGCCGAAGGTAGGAGCCGACGGGTTGAAATCCCCCCGCAGTCGCAGCGTCGTGATGGTGCGAAAGTTGAGGCTGGAGTAGAGACTAGAGACCGTTGTGTGCTGCAAGAAGACGATAGCCCCTAGATGCCGAGGTAGCCGAAGTCGAGGTGGTCGCTGTCGGGAGACACCTAGCAGAAGCCTGATCTTCGGGAGGGGTCGACGTTCGAGCGTCAACGATCGGCGGGGCGACGCAACAAAAGAGCACCAGCAGGCCAAGGACCTTTTTGCTTCGTCGGTCGTCCGGTCGTCGAGGATCCCCGCCAGGGAGGCCGGCGGCAGCGCACGCGTCTGCGCCGGTCAGGGTGTCCGCACCCGCGGTAGAATAGAAAGGGAACGACGGATCCGGCCGGGAAGGCCACGGCAGCGACGGATCTAGCCGGGAAGACGCGATCCGGCCAAAGGGACGGCGGATCGAGCCGGGATGGTCGCAGCAACGGGGATCCGACCGGGAAGGCCGCGGCAGCGACGGATCCAACGAAGGCGATGAAGGGGTGGGCGGCGGGGCGGGTCCAGCCGGGCAGGGGCTTGCGTCGGACCTGGCAAGGGGTGTTGACTGCACTGTGACGGGAGAAGTTCGAAGGGTGGCGCTACTTGGTGCTGCTGGTCGAGGTGATCGACACTAGGGAGAGAACGTCGGCGCGCGCTCGCATGCTCGCGGATCTAGCGACGCAGACACAGGGGCGCGCAGATCCGGTGGCGCGGCTTGGGAGGCCGGGGAAGGGGGGGTGCCCACGGCCAGTGAGGCGGCATGCGTGCAGCCAGGGAAGGGGAGGGGCTGGCCGGCATGAGGGGAGGGGCGGCCACGACGCCGGGCTGCAGGGAAGGGGCGGCCGCGGGGAGGTCCAGCGGCTGGGAGATAGGAGGGGGCGCTGGATGGAGGAGGAAGGAGGTCCCTGCGTCCATGGAGTTGGGAGGTCGCCGGACCTGGGCGCTCCCTGGCCAAGGGCTGGGAAGAGCAGGGGGAAGGCCGACGTTGAGGGAGGAGCTCGCAGGGGAGACGCCATGGACGGAGAACAGGAGCTCGGCTTAGGGCCTAGCGTGGTCGAGCAGAGCCGGAGGAAGCTGGGCGCCATGGGAGCTCCAAACCTTGGGGGAAGATGGAGATGGGAGGTCGCGGCAGGCGAGCGTGCACCCAGCCCGCGCGTGCGCCCTCCGGAATCTGGCCCGCCGCCGGCGCCGCTGCGCTCAGTCGCCGCGTCTCCAAGCGGGCTCGGGCGCAGCCATGGCGCAGGCCCTGGCGCAGACCCGTGGCCTCCGGCCAGGCGCGGCCCAGCGCGAGTGCGGCCTGGGGAAGGGGAGCCGCCGGCGGGAGGGGAGAGGCGGGCGCTGCGCGCAGGGGCGGCGGCGCGTAGGAAGGCCGCGGACGCCGAGCGCGAACGGCCGCCGTCAGGGGAGGCAGCAGGCGCGGGTGGGTAGGTGCCGCCCCGGGAGGGAGGAGCCTCTCGGGGACGGCGGCGGGGAAGCCTGTGGGGTGGGAGGCGTCCGCTGGAAAACCCTAAACCTAATCCTCTGATACCATGTTGAAGAGTGAACTGTTTTATGTATTGCATAGAGGGGGACTACAATATATAGAGACACAGGAAACCCTAACCCTAATGGGCCGGCAGCCCAACAGTGGTGCCGGCCCACATACACTCACACACACAGTCTAACATCCCCCCGCAGTTGCAATGGGGGCACCACACACGATGAGATTGGAGTAGGTACCGAAGGTAGGAGCCGACGGGTTGAAAATATCGACACACGGCCCAGGTCCAGGCCCAATAATATGCACGCCTATAATACATTTAATCTGATCATGATCATTGTGCAAAAAAATTGCAGGTACCATTTTTGTTGTTTGCTTCATAGTTACCAGCAGGTCAGCTGAGTCCATTCATAATCCTAGTGCCAGCTATTTCCAATTTGTACTCTATTTATTATATCCTTACATTCATTATCTTCTCTTGGTTTCAGTTTATGGGCTTCAGCAATAATTTTAACTGTGCTAGCAATGATAGTCTTGGATATGATGGTATGTTTGATGTTCTTTTAAGAATGCATACTCTTGGAGTTTGAATACATTTGAGAACTGTGTAGCTTTTATTTACTCCTAGTGAGTTTATAATGTACATACCAGATTTGAAGTATGCTATTAAACAAACCTCCTAAATTATAGGACTCACCCATTGGTGAAGCCTGTGGATGTGTTACCTAGCTATGCTACAACTTGTAATAATCATGCTGAAATATATTTTTTTATCTCGAATACGCAAGCGAGATGTATATCATTGTATTAAGAAGAGAAGAGAGTCCGAAACAGACTTCACCCTCTACCCGGACCCAGTAGAGGGTTGGTGTATCTTGCGACCTTGCACTAGGCCTGATATTACATTTGCAGTGAGTTTGCTAGCTAGACATAATGTGAACCAAACTAGAAGACATTAGACATTCATTAAGGCTTTATTAAGATACCTTAAAGATGCTCAAGATCTTAGATAGATTTCTAGAAGAATCAGAACCAAATTTTGGTGGTCTATATAGATGTTGAATATATGTCAGATCCCTATAATGCTAGATCCTAGACTAGATTTGTGTTTCTCTGTAATGGTATTGCTATATCCTAGAGATCAAGCAAACATACACTAGTAGCTATGTCTACTAACCACTCAAAGATAATTGCATTTGTCGGGGACCGTAATTAGGGGTACCCCCGAGGCTTCTAATCTCAGCTGGTAACCCCCATCAGCACAAAGCTGCAAAGGCCTGATGGGTGCAATTCCGGTTAAGGCTCCGTCCACTCAAGGGACACAATCTCGTCTCACCCGAGCCCAGCCTCGAGCAGGAACGGTAGACCAAGGCAGATTCGCGCCTCGCCCGAGGGTCTCCTCAAGCAACGGACGCACCTTCGACTCGCCCGAGGCCAGTTCGGGCAGGCTTCGCGGAGAAGCAACCTTGGCCAGATCGCCTCGCCAGCCGATCGGATCGCAGGAGCATTTAATGCAAGGATCGCCTGACACCTTATCCTGACGCGTGCTCTCCAGTCGACAAGGCCGAAGTGACCGCAGTCACTTCGCCCCTCCACTGACTGACCTGACAGGAAAACAGCGCCGCCTGCGCTGCTCCGACTGTTGTGCCACCCACCAGGGTGAGGCTGACAAGCAGCCAAGTCCAGCCTCGGGTGCCATAGGAATCTCCGCCTCGCCCGACCCCAGGGTTCGGACTCAACCTCGACCTCGGACGACGGTCTCCGCCTCGCTCGACCCCAAGGCTCGGGCTCAACCTCGACTCGGAAGACGGTCTCCGCCTCGCCCGACCCCAGGGCTCGGACTCAACCTCGACCTCGGACGACGGTCTCCGCCTCGCCCGACCCCAGGGCTCGGACTCAACCTCGACCTCAGACGACGGTCTCCGCCTCGCCCGACCCTCGGGCTCGGGCTCAACCTCGACCTCCGGACGACGGTCTCCGCCTCGCCCGGCCCCCAGGCTCGGACTCAACCTCGACCTCGGAGGAGCCACCACCTTGCTCCGGCCGACCACGCCACAAGGGGGGGCCATCATTACCCTACCCCTAGCTAGCCCAGGCTATGGGGAACAAGACCAGCGTCCCATCTGGCTCGCCCCGGTAAAACAAGTAATGATGGCACCCCGCGTGCTCCATGACAACGGCGGTTCTCAGCCCCTTACGGAAGCAAGGAGACGTCAGCAAGGATCCGACAGCCCCGACAGCTGTGCTTCTACAGGGCTCAAGCGCTCCTCCGATGGCCACGACGCCACATGAACAGGGCTCCAACACCTCTCCGACAGCCACGTCGGCATGTACATAGGGCTCTGGCTCCTCTCCGCTAGACACGTTAGCACACTGCTACACCCCCCGTTGTACACCTGGACCCTCTCCTTACGTCTATAAAAGGAAGGTTTAGGGCCCTCGTACGAAAAGGTGGCCGCGTGGAAGAACGGGCTGACGCGCAGTCTCACGCCCTCTCTCTCTCTCCCTCACGAACGCTTGTAACCCCCTACTGCAAGCGCATCCGCCCTGGGCGCAGGACAACACGAGGCCGTGGTTTCCCCTCGCCGGTTTTCCCCCCTTGTGTCTCCGTGTGGTACCTTGCTGAACCAAAGCTTGAGAGCTGTTGCTGCGATCTATTGTAGGATCAAATTCATCTTGCATCTGATGCTGGCTCCTGTTCTGCCTTCTAGAATAATACTTCAGTGGGGCAGCCTGACCATGGACCAGCTCCAGCGACCCTGCAGCCTGATGAGGCCCTTCATGCGGACTTGATGCATCCCTCTGCTCCAGTGGCCCAACACACTCAAGCAGGGATGAAACCTGAATTACCAAGGAAGTATGTTATGGTCGCTAGATCGATGAGGGATTGGAGAGGGGTATCGATGGGCAGGAACACCGGCCGGGGGCCTCTGCACACGACCGAGAAAGAGGAGGGTTTCTCCCTTCTAATTTTTGCCTGCTTTATTTCTCATCCATTGATTACATAAATAGGCCGGTTGACCGCCCCTATCTAGCTAGAGATCCTTATCTCCTTAAAACTCTCATAAAAACTCTCAACAAATTACTAACTGATAACCTTCCTAGATAATCTCAACTAATCTCCTAAATAATCTCAAATAATCTTCTAATCTTATCTCTAACTATCCTTATCTAATCCCCCTTGGACGACCCATGGTTGCTGCTGCCGCAACCCCTCCGTGGGCCTCCTTAGGCCCTGACACTACACCCCTCCTGGACATGCAGCTCGTCCTCGAGCTGCAGCATGACAGGTGCTCAAAGACCGAGTCTACTTGACCCAAAACCAGACACCTAGAAGACAAGCCTTTTACATCTCGGCTTATCTTATTATTCCTAATCTGAATTTTTTGACCCCATAAGATAAGGCGGACACCCTCCGCGCATTGGACTTGCACATGTGCAGCCACCTGGATCCCATGGACACCATCTGGACGAAAGGGGAGCACATGGATGGGCACCTGGAGTAGGTCGCAACAATAACCAGCGGAGGCGCCCTCGTGGCGACCGATAGTGGAATGTGGTGGCGCTAAATGGTGCGCCCTTGCCGATGACGAGGGGCGTGCCTTCCCTACCGTTGCTGCCATAGAGTTGAAGTTCGTCGCCCTTGGGACATGTACCATGCTCGCACTTGGAGATAGTGGCTCGGTGCCGCTGCTGATGGTCGTCCGACAGGGCGAGGTCGCGCTCCCGTGTGCCGAGGTCAACCGTCACCAAGGCTGCCTCGAGCATCTGCCGGCGCATCTCCCGCACTCTCCGTTGTGCAAGGAAGCCACGAGCAACAGCTTGTATGCCCACAGCCGCCGACGTCTGGAGCCGTGCGGACAACGCCAGCTGGTGCTGTTCATGTTGCACTGCTGCCTTGATTTGTAGCAGCCCTTGCTCAACCTTCTGGAGCGTGGCTTGCATCTCTGCGAGATCAGCCCTTATGTTGGTCCACAAGTCCCCCATCGATGGAGCTGTTGATTGCTGAGCCATGGCTGCCCCTAGTGGCATCGCCCATGGGGACGGAGACGCCGTCAACGAAGATGATGTGATGAAATTTGGTGTTGTCCCTGGGGATGGGCACGCCGTCGTCCAGGATGTGGTGACAAAATTGGCAGGCGATGCTGCCCATGGAGATAGGGACGACGGTTGCCAGGATGGTGTGACGAAGGTGGCATGCGGCGCAACCCATGGAGATGGGGACGTCGGTTGCCAGGACGGCGTGACGAAGGTGACATGCGACGCAGTCTATGGACATGGGGACGCTGGTTGCCAGGATGACGCCGCGAAATTGGTAGCAGAAGCCATGGGATCAGATCGAAACCCAAGCTATCCGATACCAAATGTTATGATCGCTAGATCGGTGAGGGATTGGAGAGGGGTATCGATGGGCAGGAACACCGGCCGGGGGCCTCTGCCCACGGCCGAGCAAGAGGAGGGTTTCTCCCTTCTAATTCTTGCCTGCTTTATTTCTCATCCATTAATTACATAAATAGGCCGGCTGACCGCCCCTATCTAGCTAGAGATCCTTATATCCTTAAAACTCTCATAAAAACTCTCAACAAACTACTAACTGATAACCTTCCTAGATAATATCAACTAATCTCATAAATAATCTCAAATAATCTTCTAATCTTATCTCTAACTATCCTTATCTAATCCCTCTTGGAGGGCCCATGGTTGCTGCTGCCGCAGCCCCTCCGTGGGCCTCCTTAGGCCCTGACAAAGTAAGTTGCCACCACCCTTTTCCTTGTCAGTCATAAATCAACTGTACCTAGCCTGAAGTAAGATGGTGGCAAGCACTTCAAATTTTGGTTTATTTGTTACCAAGTAGCCAATTGTAGAAAATGTATCTCAAAATTAACATCATGCCAACCACCTAGTTACAAAAAATATCTTGCTTCTAAGAGGGTCATTTTCTCTCTTTTTTATTTAAAAAAATATTGCAATCACATTATTAGGACATGTATGGCACTGATGTTATATGGTTTCATGCACTACCTAACCATGTCTTTGATCTAGACCTTTTTCATTGTGATTGAGCATCCTAACCGTTTCTCCTTGTCTTTTATGCATGTCTACATTTTTTCCAAAAGAATCAGTTGTTGAGTTCACTCACCTGTAGTGTTTCCTCTGTTCTAATTAGGCATTATCTACTAGACTGCAACCAGGATTGGAGCAGCAAATTGTTCTGCCACGAAATTCCTATTTACAGGTTTCCCCCTAAAGAGTTTTGAGTTCTTCTTGAGGTGCCTTCCTTCAGATCACTCTGATCATTGTATTTCCAGGATTATTTTGATGACCTTGCAAAGTACATGAAAGTAGGTCCACCATTATACTTTGTTGTGAAGGACTTCAATTACAGGTATTTATGTATAAAAATAGTGCTCCCAAAGTTTATCAAAGAAAAGAGTCACACTACGTGCAAATATACAAAATGTAATATTGACTCTTCCATCTTGCTTAGTTCTTCAAATATGGTCAAGTCACTGTCATTTGTTGTTGGTGTGACAAATGTCACAAATGTTGCATATGATATATGCTTTCTTTCTTATGGAGAAAAAATAACATGCTGAATAACTGAACTTTCAGGTTTCGATCATTCCTGATATGGTCATATAATAACAATAATAGCAAATCTTTTTGTTCCTGATATGCAAAAAAGTTTTATAAAACAAAGTTTCTTATGTTGATTGACATGGTACAATTTAGTTTCTCTGTTTGGTATACAAGTACAATGTGTTGAACTAAATAGGGACGGTGGAGATCCTTAAGGTCGCCGAATTGCACCCAGAACATTATTTTCTCAAGCACACCCTGAAGCTCTTTTTTAAGTTGCATGCTTAAACAGTGGTAGCCATGCTTGATTTATGATTTATTTTTATATTGTTTTCCAGCTCTGCGTCGGTGGATACAAATCAAATATGTTCAATCAGCCAGTGTAATTCAAATTCTCTTTTGAATGAGGTATATTATATTATCTTACTATGTTTTAACAAAGTTATGTTCCAGAATATCTTCAGTAGTAAATTACTCTTAGCTCAGTTTACCAGTGCAATATATATCAGAGATGTGTTTGTTTATTACTCCCTCCATTCTTTTTTATTTGTCGTGTTTTAGTTAAAAAATAAGCTAGCGGGTGACAAATATTCGAGAATGGAGGGTAGTATAAGGTTACCCAGTGCAGGGTGCACACTGCAAACTGAGTATCCGGTACAACAGTTCATTTTGTTGTGAAGATTGCATAACATGGTTTCAATCATGCAGATATCACGACAATCATTATCCCCTGAGACTAGTTACATTGCTAAACCTGCTGCTTCATGGCTTGATGACTTCCTAATTTGGATGTCCCCTGAAGCATTTGGATGCTGTAGAAAATTTGTGAATGGAAGTTACTGCCCTCCAGACGATCAGGTTATACACCGTTTCCTTGCTTGGCTTACCATATTTATTTGGATTTGACCAAAATAGAACTCTTATCTGAATTACTGGAAACTATCATTGTTAGAATATTCTATATGTAGGCAACGTCCATAGTTGTCCAGGATCCTCTTTGTCAGAGGGATTGTCACCAAAGATTGATGTATTGCATTGAGCACTTAGACCCTTTATATAGAGTACATGACGTAGGAGATAAGGCAACTCACTGATACATATAGCAGTATACAAGGCACAATATCTAGACTACCAAATATACTCTAACACATATAGCAGTTACAAGGCACAATCTCTAGACTACCAAATATACTTATACATTTGGCAATCTACGAGACACAATATATAGACTACCAAATATACTCTAAGAAGACAGATGTTGCGACTGGACCAACACTCCGAGAAGGCCGAAGACGGAAGCCCTTTAGTGAAGATGCTCGCGAACTGCAACGATGTAAGAACATGAAGCACATGAATGTCACCGATGTTCACCTTCTCACAAACAAAGTGTAGATCAATCTCAATATGTTTGGTGTGCTGATGTTGGACGGGGTTGCTGGAGAGGTAGACGACATTGATGTGATGTTGTCGTAGTAGACAAGTGTACTTCGTCAAAGAGGAGAGTGAATCTCCTACATCAACTGGTTTAACTAGCTAGCTTCCACGACGCCATTTGCAACAATCCAGTATTCAACCTCAACACTCGACCGAGAGATGACGTTCTGACACTTAGACGACCAAGAGATCAAGTTGTCCTTGAGAAACACAACATAGCCCGATGTGGACCTGCGTGAATCCAGACAACCAGCCCAGTCTACATCTGTGTAGACGACGAGATCGGAGGTAGATGAGCGGCGAAGTGGAAGACCCAAATATGGAGTACCCTAAAGGTACCACAAAATGCACTTGAGGGCAGCCAGATGGAGCTCACAAAGATCTTGCATATGGAGGCACACCTGTTGAACTACAGAAGACACATCAAGTGGTGTGAAAATGAGATACTGAAGAACGACGACCAGACTCCTGTACTGGGTAGTGTCCTCCACTGGCGGCACATAGGCTCCTGACAATTTGGACTTGAGATCAACCAGAGTGGTGCATGGTTTGCAGTCAACCATGCTGACACGCTTGATGATGTCCTTCAGATAGACGCGCCGATGCAGAAATAAACCCTCAGGTTGGCGCTCTACAGTGATGCCCAAGAAATGGTGAAGTGGCCCATGGTCTTTCATGACGAACAGTTGAAGAGCTAAAAAGTATGTAAAAGAAGAATAATGCTGGAAGCTGTGAAGACATATCATCGACATAAATCAACAAATATACTGTCTCTAGATAGCTGGTTCTCCCCACCGGTTCTCTCCCTCTCTCCCTCCCTTCTGATTTGCTTCGTTGTTTTCTGACTTGCTTCTTTTATTATTATTTAATAAAATTTTGTTGTGGGGGATTTTCCTCATAGCTTTTCTGTTAAAAAACAAATATATTGTCTCTGCACCCTGATGGAAGATAAATAAAGAGGTGTTCGACTTAGCCTCGTGAAATCCCAACGTAGCAATAAACGAAGCAAAATAGTTGTACTAGGCTTGGGGTGCCTGCTTAATCCCATAGAGGGACTTATTGAGGCAATAGATTAAGTTCGGATGTGTTGGATCGACGAAACCAATTGACTGAGTAGCATATATGGTCTCAGAGAGCGTTCCATGCAGAAAGGTGTTCGTCATGTCGAGCTGGTGCATCGGCCAATCATGTGAGAGTGCCAAGGACAGCACCATATCGACGGTGGCCGGTTTAACAAGTGGGCTAAAAGTCTCGTCATAGTAAATGTTGAGGCACTGAGTGAAGGTGTGACACACCAAGCGCGCTTGTAGCACTCCAAGGATCCATCAACGTGTCGTCTATGAAACCAAACCCATTTTATAGTGACAATGTTGGCACCACGTGCACGAGGCACCAGGTCCTAGGTCCAGTTGGCAATCAGAGCCTTGAATTCCTCCATAGCCCGGTGCTAATTAGGATCAACAAGGGTAGAACAAGCAATCTTCGAAACCGGTGACGCAGTTGGAGGGGATGTTATGGCCAGAACTAGGCGGTGAATAGGCTGTCGAAACCCACGATTGGCACGCGTGGTCATCGGATGCGGGTTAACCGACGACGTGATTAGCTCAGGACCCATAGGAAAATGTGTCAACAGGGTGGCAGAGCAGTAGTCGATCAGCGGCATCGCGAGTAGATAAGGGTGAGGAAGGGTCGGCGACGGAGAGCGAGGCAAGCTTATGTTTGGTAGTTAAGGAGAGGTTTGGATAGCATGCACACCCGAAAACCTTGAGATGCACATAGGAAGGTGCGGCGCCAAATAAAGCCAGATATGGACATGAAGCGTTGATTGTGTTGGTGGCATGGGGCGAAGTGCAGGGATAAGACATCTGAAGCAGTGCACCATGAGATAGGAAGAAAGTAGAGGAAGCATTATCGAACTCACGCCCATTGTCACATTGGATAGACTTGATGCTGCAGCCAAATTGAGTGGACACATGCAAAGAAATTTGGAAGAGTAGAAAAAGTATTAGATTTTAGGCGTAAAGGAAACATCCACATACAGTGAGAACAATCATCAACAATGACTAAATAGTATTGATACCCCTGACAATTGGAGAGGTCCAAAAATCACAATGAATAAGATCAAAAATATTAGCTGCACATGAGGATGAACTAGCAAAATACAACCGTGTGTGATGATCTAGCTGGCAAGCATGGCATAGCTAATGCTAGTGCTTATGACAAACTTTATTAAACACTTTAGAAACTAAGACAAGGCATTAGGACCAGAATAATCTATACAATGATGCCATGTAGACACTGAAGCAACTAAGACCCAGTGAGTAGCGGAGGCGTGACTGTGGGCAAGTGCCGAGTGTAGAGGGGTCCCGAATTATTGCACCTGGTGATCACGTTCCCGAAAGCCAAATCCCTCACAAACACCAATCGGATCAAACTCTATAGAGCAAGAGTTGTCAGTAGTGAAACATTCAAACAGATAATAAGTTTTGAATAATGTCATGAGCAACAAGAACATTATTAAGGTAAAAGGGGCCGAAAAGCACCGTGTCTCTTAATGAGGTGACTGGAAGCATAGACCTATTATCAACAATGGTAGAGGAAGGAGAATTAATTGAATGAGAAGGACGAAAATTTGTTAATTTATCGACATCCATTGTAGTATGAATGGAGGCATCGGAGTCTACGACCCAATTAGTGATCGCCGGAGGAGTAAAGCCATGGTGCCTAAGGAGTTGGCCAGCGACTGCTAATCCCACGCTCAGGGGTAGGGGGTACCACCAATTGTTGTGGGAACTATGACACTGATGGGAGAAGTGGTGTTGGTGCAGGCGGGAACAAAGTGCTGCTAGAAAGACGAAAGGGTTCTAACGCAGCCAGAAAAACCTACGATGGAGGTTGTATCTGCTGTTGTGTTGATCGTGGTCCGGGCCACATAGAGATAGTGTTGGTCCATGGGTTGTAGAAGGAAGGCCAGTCAAGGGCGCCTCCCGGAACCTGAGCCGGGCGCACCACTTGTGCACATTGTAGAGGAAGAGAATGAACTACTTCCATCGCCCTTGCCCTTCTCCTTCCCCTTGCCCTTGTTTTTATTGCTAGTGGCATGAGGATGGACGAGTGCTACTAGAGGGCGCATAGGACGATGGTGGCATAGAGATAGGAGGTACAACCTGCAGATACTGAGGTCGCACACTAGCTGTGTAGAGGTCGGCGACCTCGCCTGGCATTCCTGAGGTGGCACCAGGTGGTGCCATTGCAGGGAGAAGAGGTGGCACAAGGCTGTTACTTGTAGAGGCCGACTAGAGTAGTGATGTCGAAGGAGGAGGGCATGGCACACACTAGGGGCTTGTTCGGTTATTTTCAATCCATATGGATTGAAGGGGATTGATATGGATTGGGAGGGATTTTGACTTGCTAGGGATTGAAACCCCCTCAATCCCCCTCAATCCATATGGATTGGGGCAGAACCGAACAAGCCCTAGGGTGGCAGCAGCCCGGGAGAGGTGGGTGGTGCACCCTAGAAGGCTAGAGAGGTAGTAACAGTAGAATGGATCTGTTAGGCTCTGATACATGTCAGATGGATTGCCGCCAAAGATTGATGTATTGCATTGAGTCATTTGACGTTTATATAGAGTACATGGCGTAGGAGAGAAGGCAATCCACAAATACATATGGCAGTCCATGAGACATAATATCTAGACTACCGAATATACTCTAACACATATGGCAGTCTATGAGACACAATATCTAGACTTCCAAATATACTCTAACACTCTTGGGCTAGATTAGAAACCAATTTTGATTAGAGTTTAAGAGATAAAACAGAACAAGACTGCATGAGTTCATATCGTTTAGTGTTAGAGTCGGTTGGGATGAAACCGAGTATGATTCCTCTTTGAATAGATGGCTCGTGCCGGTATAAATATACAACCTCATCGATCCTAGAGAGGTCAGGCAAGCAATTTGATATCATGGTGTCATGTTTCTTTCAATCCTCACTATGTGAAATAAAAAGGATGACTAGTACCACTAATCAAGAAAACAATAGCTGGTCACTCCATGGAATATCTTTTCTCCAATGTGTGGATATTTTAGAGAAACAAACTGTAGACAAGCACATCAAAAGAGAAAAAGGCATCTTCCTTGCCTCATCACTGCAGGAAATATGTGGGTCACTGCATAAGAATACATTGCTGCACATACTGAAGTAGCGACAGTTGCTATACTAAGAAATTAACTTTTTGACTACACCTTTTTCATCTCATAAGATGGTAAGTCGCATTCAAACATGTACTTTACAGAAGTAACATTCAAACCTGTATTTTACAGCCTCCATGCTGCCAACTCGATCAGGTTTCAGGCTCTTGCATGACAAGCAAAACCTGCAGTAACTGTACAACGGTAATACCTGTAATTTCCATGCCTTTTACTTTATTGATCAATTCCAGATGGTTGTTTTCTGCACTACTGTGTCCTACTATATGCAATGGATAAATGCTTAAATTGTATGGTTCAATCATAATCCATGCAGTACTATATATAGCCCTAACAGCTCAGAGAGGTCCTAAATGGTTTAGGTGACTAGCTCCAATGCTGTTTTGGTAGTGTTTTTTTCATTTGTAACAGGCGCGAATGTTAATTGCCTAAACCCTGGGGTGTGGTGTGGGTGGGTGTGTCTTTTGTACTTTCTTCTTCTAATGAAATGATATACAACTCTCCTGCGTGTTCGAGAAAAAAATATATCGCAAGTAGAAATGAAATGTTTCTGATCTACTTGGCATGCTTTTGTCTCAGTGCTTCCTACACTCAGACTTGGATAATGGGCGTCCATCCACAACCCAATTCAGAGATAAACTTCCATGGTTTCTTGACGCACTTCCATCGAGTGATTGTTCTAAAGGGGGAAAAGGAGCTTATTCAACAAGTTTAGACCTCAGTGGTGTGTGTAGTGTTTTATGATTGTATACTTTATCATTACACTGTTTTCTAGGATTTGAAAATGTGTGTAACATATAGACTTCCAATAAGCAGGTAGTGATTAGTGAACTAGTGTTCTTGATGAATCTTTTTCAGGTTATGAAAGTGGCATTATACAAGCTTCGGCATTCCGAACATACCATACTCCCCTTAACAAGCAGGTTATAAACTAACATGCAACCCATTATGATTATCCCTGTATTTCATTTCAACATTGCAAAAACTAATCAGTATTTTTTATTCTTCTTCCTAGAGTGACTATGTTAACTCAATGAGAGCTGCCCGGGACTTCAGTTCTAAAATGTCCAGAGATTTGCAGGTACCTTGGCTGCAACACATTTTTTTTCTCGAACGCGCAAAAGAGTTGCGCATCATTATATTAAGAGAGGAAAAAAAATCCAAAGAGGACCAAAGTACAATGCCTAGAGGGCAAGCATAAGACTAGACCAGATTGAAAACAGTCTAGACCCTACTAACGGCAGCAGTATGGCCAAGACTTGCTAGCTGCAACACATTTTGACCAGGACAATATTAATGAAAAGTATAAGAAGTACAGCCTTCAAATATAACAAATACAAATAATTGCACAGTGGATAACAGCTACATAGTGTAACAAAGACCTATCCATTCTCTTGATCTATTTTCTCGTGCTTCAAACTCACAAATCTATACTACTCTATTAAGAACCTAATGTGTTGGGCACCTGGTGCTACCACGGCTTCACCCTTCGTGCTGACACTCTGGCCTGCCCCGCACGTCTCGACTGGTTATCCCACCCCATGCGTCCCGCCTCGGCGCCGTGCCCTGTGGGCCCAGCGCCCGTGCAGCGCTCTCTCAGCTATTGCCCTGTGGACCCCAGCACCTGCGCAGCCAGCTACTGCGACTGCCCAGCACCCGACCCCGTGCAAAAAATAGTGCAGATCGAGCACTCGAACCCACGCCTCCCTGCTCCAGAAATTTGGGGCTAACCACCAGACCACATGTAATCTTGAGATTGTTCCTGTAATCTTAGGTGCTCTCCCAATATGTTGTCATAACTATATCTATACTACTCTATTAAGAACCTAATGTGGGCATCTGGTGCTACCACGGCTTCACCCTTCATGCTGACACTCTAGGCCTGCCCCACGCGTTCTGACTAGTTCTCCCGCCCCATGCATCCTGCCTCGGCGCCTTGCCCTGTGAGCCCAGCGTCCACGCAACGCTCTCTTGGTTACTGTCCTATGGACCCCAGCGTCTGCGTAGCCAGCTACTGCGACTGTCCAGCACCTGACCCCATGCAAAAAATAGTGCAGATCGAGCACTCGAACCCACGTACCTTAGTGTTTAGAAATAAACAATAATTATATTTGAGTAAAAATCTCAATACTTATGTATATGATATATAACAGCCGTAGCAAAGCACTGGCAACTGGCTAATAAAATAGATTATGCTCTTTTTTTCCTCTATCATAGGAAGAGACCTTCTAATTGGCTAATAAATTTATTGATAGCACCAACCAACCAAGCTAATGCTTATTTGGAGAAAATCTCATTGTGCTAGCTTTATATTTTCAGTTGAGTTGCATGAAATAATAGTTTGATACTTCGTCTGTTCAAACTATAGTTTACTTCAACTTTGTCCTAAGCTAAACTTCTCTACCTCATAGAAAATGCACCAACATCTACAACATCAAATTAGCTTAGTTAAATTCTCCATGAAATATGTGTTGATAATGTGCCTTGCATGTCGGTTTGGAAGCGCTTGGAGTGGTCGAAGGGGAAGGCTCCCCATAATGTTATTCCGGCACCTCGAGGGTCAACCTCCGTTGTGAAGGTCCTTTCATGAAGAAATAGACCTTGGTCTGGAGTAAGGTTGAGCAGTAGGAGAAGAAAAATTTTAAGTTGATCGGTTCTCTAGTTCATGGCAAGGGCCTTGATCCGGTGATGCGGGGAATGTGCCCTAGAAGACCAAGAAATAGGAAATCAAGACAAACTGAAGATGACAATGTGGATCAAGGAGACAAGGGGGCCAAAGCAACAACGGAGTTGCCTCTTTGGGCACCGTTCTGAATGATGGCACTTTCTTGTTGGACCTCGTCGATGTGGAACTGTAGGGGTTGCCAATTCATGCGTGGGAAGCTTCCATGGCGAAGAGTCTGCTCAATCCTTATGGTTGGTGTTGGAACTTGCTCTCGGTTGCAAGGGGATCCAACAAGGGTGAACAGTGGTGTCAACAGGGCACACGCGCTAGATGGCAAAAGCTCTGTTAATCTGGCCTCTCACGGGCACTGTGCAGGGGTATTTATAGGTACCTGAGCGCGCAGCGCCTTGAGCTAAGGACGCATGTGCCCTCAGCTACCTAGATTATCCCCAGAATATTCCCATAAAGCGGGGTTACAGACCGTAATTACAGGGATGTCTTTACAAATTAGGCCCGTATAGCACGGCGGCCACGTGGGGCCCGTAACGATGGGCCGGATCACACGTGGGCCTCTGAGCTGGACGAGGCTGCACTGTGGGATGCCCTTCGTCGCCAGTCTTCGTCTGGTGCGGTACATGCGAAGGGTGTCCCTGCCTGTTTTGTCTCCGTTAGCTCAGCTGCTGCAGTGAAGACTTCGAGCGGAGGGTGGCGGCTTTGCCTTCGCCCCAACATTTGCCCTCCGAGGGACCAGTTCGACAAAGTTACCTGGTGCCGAAGACGTCGCTAGATGGCGGAGACGCTGCCCTCGCTCGAAGTGGTTCCGCGGGGGTTTTTGATATGACCGTTGATTGACGGCGTACTGTTGGATTGCGGGTTTCCCGAAGCGCCGCGCCCTGTTAGATTGCGGGTTTCCCGAAGAGCCGCGCCCTGCCTATAAAAGGGGGCGGGGGTCGGTGCTTTTTGAAATTCACCTTCCGCGCTCCACGAAAACCCTAGCCGCCCTTTCCGCCGTCTTGCTGCTCGTCTGCCCGCCGCGCTCTTGTTCGCCGGAGATCTGGCTCGAGTGAAGCAGACCGCCCGCCGCCGCCGACGGTACGTAGCGATGCCGTCTTCGTCTTCTTCCGCTGCCGCTACACCGCCGGCCGTTCCCTCGCCGCCGGCCGCCGCCTCGTCTGAGACGCTGAGTAGTTTAATGGCGGAGGAGTTGCGCGCCGGCGATTCTGTTGACTTTGGCGTATCGCGGATGTCGTCGGTCCGCGTGCAAGATATGCAGCGGTTGGGTTACTTCGGCGGCGGAGTTGCTCGAGTCCCGGGGACGGAGGAAGTCCCCGAGCCGGAGGGCGAGTTGGTTGTTTTCGAGGCGTTCTTCGCCGCCGGACTCCGTTTGCCTGCGCACCGATTTGTTGGCGAAGTCCTGCGCAAGTTCAACGTTCAAATACATCAGCTGACACCGAATGCCATAGTGGCTCTGTCGAAGTACGTCTGGGCGACGACTTCGTACGGCGGACAGCCATCAGTCGAAGTTTTTGCGAAGTATTATTGTTTGCACTGGCAGAAGAGGATGATTGGAGACGAAGTCGCTCAGTTTGGGTCGTGCACATTCACGCCGAAGACTGGCAAAACCACGATGCAGGTAGTCGAGTTGGTTCCTTGCGCCCGCAACAAGTGGGGCAACTGGAATGAATTTTGGTTTTACGTTGCTGAGGGCTCCGTCGAAGGCCATGAGGGACTTCCCGTGTCCGAGATGTGCTCTCATTTTTACTCAGCGTACCCGCCCTTTGAAGTGGCGGAGGAGGATGTGGACGAAGGGGCCCTTCGGTGCGCCGCTGGTCTGAGCAGCGGGCGCGACTTGGTTGAAGAATTCGTGGCGTACGGGGTGTGGCCCTTGGCGCATGGCTGGGCGTTGGGCGAAGTGTGCCCTCGCCAGATGCCTTTCCATGGCGGTAGGGTGGTGCGGAGTCCCGCCTTCGCCCTGAATCTGCAAAACCGCGATCCGGCCGCCTTTGTGCGTGAGGCGGAGGATGGGGCGGTGCGGCTTGTTGGACGTTACGTGCCGAGGACGGAGGGCCAGCGCAGCTGGGATATCCGCGGGTCGAATGACCGTTTGAACATGGTTTTTGAGTTAAATCAATTGCCATATGACGGCTACCCTGGTCAAGACGATGCGGACCGCCGTGGGAAGAAACCGGCGGTGGAGACTGGAGACGACCCTGCGCCGGCGGCCGCCCTATCCTCTAAAAAGAGAAAATTAGGTACTGCTATGGGAGGACTTGGGGTTTCTGATGGTTTTGCTAGAGAGTTGATGAGGACGTGCGCGGCCCCGGGGGAAAGGATGTCTTCGCCCGAGCTCCGGGAGTCTTCGGCTCGGATGCTGAGGGTTACCGAGGGTTGTTGGCCTAGGAATGTTCCTATCCCCCGCGCGGCTGGCAGGGACTTTTTTACATCTCGCATGGTTCGTGAATGGAGGGTTTTTCCTTATGGGCGGAATATTGCTGCTGTTGTGTCAGCAGTGATGGACAAGGATCGCCAGGGAGCTGCACAGAAGCGCCAGGCGGCTGTCAGGCTCGTTGAAGCCAGGCCGAAGAGGCAGCGGGGGTCTGCGAAGGCTACGGCCCCCGGCGGAGGCCGGCCGCCGCTGGCGGCGAAGTCGGGCATCCCTGCTGCTAGCAAGGCGCCGGAGGCAACGGCAGGCGCCGGAGGCTCGAAATCGGCGAAGGTGGTGCCGCCGTCCGGCGGAGTGGCGGAGGTCGCGAAGGCGGCGCGAGCGTTGCCGTTGTCGGGCAAACGTGTCGCCGACTTCGCCACTGATATTAGTGTGGAGGACTATCTTGGTGGTAAGTCGTTGGCTCTATTTATTTATTATATATTTTTTTATTCTTTTTTTTAATTTATTCGTTGGTACGTCGCAGGGTCGGGCGAGGGCCAACTTGCTATGGTTGCGCCTGCCGCGGCGACCACGACGGCTGCCGCAGTGCCAAAGGCGAAGGGCGGGGCTCTTAGCGCCGGGGGCGAGGTGTCAGCCCTCGCGGTTGTCATGGATGAGGCGGGCGCTGCGACCCGCCGGCTGAAGGAGGTGACAGAGGCGCTGAGTCAGGTCCGCTGAGCTGGACTTCGTCCCCCCCTTTTTTTTATCGGCTTGCTGGGGCCGCTGTCTTACGATTGCTCTGCAGGTGGCTGACTTCGCCAGCCGCACTGCGTCGGGGTCCCTCACGGCAGCTGTGGCTGCCGAAGTCGAGAGACTTCGGACACAACATGCTGACGCCGTCCGTGAGAAGTCGGCCGCCGACAGCAAGTGTCGCAAGCTGGCGGACAAGGTGGCCACGCTGGAGGGAGAAAAGGCTGACCTCCGGTGCCAGTTGGCGGGGGAGAGGAGGGAGACCAACGAGGCTCTTGTTAAGGCGCAGGCTGCGCAGGCGGAGGCTAACCTGGCACAGGCGGAGGGCAATCTTGCCAGGGAGCGCGCTGAGCAGCTGCAGGAGCGGCTCACCGCCCTGGAGAGCCGCGTGGAGAGGGCCGAGGCCATGTCACGCGCGGAAGCGGAGCGGACGCGCCTGCTGCTTGTGGATACATACCGTGGGCTGGGCGCGGGGACCGGTGATTTCGAAGTGCCGGACCGGGAGCCCGGACTTCGCTGCCTGGAGTGGGTGCAGGAGGAGTTGCAAGCACTCCCCACTGTCGTGGAGGGATTTATGGCGTATGCCTCCCTGGTCACCTGCGAGGGGGCGATGAACGCGCTCTCCCGCGAAGGGTGCCGGCACTTCGAGGTCTTCGACCAAGCCGATGAAGATTTTGAGCGAGATATCTTTAAGGTTGAGGACCCCGTAGTGAAGGAATCCGCCGGAGCCCTCTACGACCGGATGTGGGGTCTGCATGGTCGCGAGGTGGTCAGGGAGCGGGCCGAGACGGCGAGGGCGCAGGTAACGTTTTCGTTTGTTTGGTGTTTGTTGGATGTGGGCTGTGTGTGTGTTTGCTGAATTTTGTGTGTTTTTTCTTAGGCGGCGCGTGGCGAGAGGGTGGACGACTTCGGGGCGTTGAACAGCATGCTGTCTGACCCGGAGCCGACCCTGGGGACCGCGGAAGACGCGCCGGGTGCCCCCGCATCCGCTGTGGCCGGCGAAGACCTGCCCCTGGAGGTCGCCGAAGGCGCGCCTGATGCCCTCGCAGCCGCTGCGCCGAGTGCTGAAGATCCCGCAGCGGTGGCGGCGGAAGCAGCAGCGGAAACAACGGCGGAGCCAACGGCGGAGGCTCCCGCAACGTCAGGGCCGTCACAGGTGGCGTAGTGGGTGTAGAGGGTTAGGGAAATTTGTATATGTTGCTGAATTTTGGTTGTTGCGCAGGTTCAAGATTTGGGCCTGCGCACGCAACCGCTACTACTAAATTTTTGGCGGCTTTGACCGCGGAAGATGGTAATGAATATGGTGGATCTGCATCTGAGTGTTTTGATTGTGCTGACTCTGGGAGCTCGGTTGAGTGGACTGAGGAGTCGTCGGAGGAGGACTTGGACTATTTTGCGGCCTTGGATGTGGCTGCGGCGGAGGCTTCGCCGCGCGTCGCGGACGCAGGAGATGCGCCAGGTCCTAGTACCGGGCGACGACGACGAAGGGCGATTGCGAAACGTAGAGTTAGTGGGGCGGAGGGGGCTCGGCTTCGTGTGAGTGGGGCTGGCCGGCAGGAACTGTTGTCTTTGCCGGCCGCCGTGAATACAGGTGAAGGGGAACTGCGAAGTCTTTTTGCGGGTGAGGAGCTTAGGATAATGTTATTTAATTATAGGGAGATGGGAATTATTCCTAAGGCTGAGCCGATGTAGAGTGTGGTGCCCTCGCTTGTATATGTAGAGGCTTGTATGATGAAGTTGTGTGCCCTCGCTTGTATACGTGTGCGAAGGCGTTGTGTACTTTGTCTAGTTTGTTCTATTGTGTTGATGTGATTATAGTTGGTCTTGGCGCGGACGGTTTGATGTTGTCGTTTCTGCCTTTGTTATGCTAGTCCGGTTGCACCTTTAGGCGACTTCTGAGCGGATGGTCTTCGCGGCAGACTTTGCGCATTTGTTGTGCTAGTCCGGCTGCACCCTTAGGCGACTTCTGCGCGGATAGTTTCGCGATAGACTTTGGTTTTTTTGCACTTGTTGTGCTAGTCCGGCTGCACCCTTAGGCGACTTCTGGCGGATAGTCTTCGCGATAGACTTTGGTTTTTTCGCACTTGTTGTGCTAGTCCGGCTGCACCCTTAGGCGACTTCTGCGCGGATAGTCTTCGCGATAGACTTTGGTTTTTTCGCACTTGTTGTGCTAGTCCGGCTGCACCCTTAGGCGACTTCTGCGCGGATTTGTCGCACGCGAGGGTTGCTAGCGCTTAGCCTCGCGGTGACCTCGTGTTGGTCGAATGTCGAAGACCGTCGTCGCGGTCTTTTTTCGACGCATGTTTTTGCGGGGGATTTTTCACACATATATTACATGGCTCCGCCTCGTTAAAAACCTCACCCCCGGGAGGAAAAGAGTGCGGGCCGATACAAGATTGTTTTTGCGAATTACAAGGGCGAAATCAGCCCTGAGGAGTCAAACAAAAAATTTACGGAGGTTGTCGATGTTCCAGGAGTGCTCCAGGTCCTGCCGCTTGGCGTTGTGAGCCTGTAAGCACTGGGGGAAGCTTTTGTCTTGACTATAAAGGGGCCCTCCCACCTGGGCTCCAGCTTGCCCTTGGACTCCGTCCGAGCTGTCCGGACGAGTACGAGGTCCCCCTCGCTGAACTCCCTCGGGATGACTGAGTGGTCGCGCCATGCTTTGGTCTGGGCTTGGTACTTGTTTAGGGCCTGTAGGGCGAAGACTCGGTCTCCGTCAATGAGATCCTTTGAAGTTGGCTCGTCCACGTCGGGACGGTGACGGAACTGTTCGCGGGGACCCATGCTTTATTTCTTGCGGGGTCATGGCCTCCGATCCGTATAGAAGGCGGAAGGGAGTAAACCCGGTCGCCCTGCACTCAGTCGTGTTTAGTGCCCAGACTGCCTCAGGTAGCAATCGGTCCATCTGCCCTTCTTTTCATCAAGGAGCATTTTCTTGACAGCTGTGAAGATTTTCCGTTGGCGCGTTCCACGACCCCGTTGGACTGCGGATGATAGACTGAAGCGAAGGCAAGCTTGGTGCCAATGGAGAAGCAAAAATCTTTGAAGTCTTGGTTGTCAAACTGCTTGCCGTTGTCAACTGTTAGTTCGGACGGTACTCCGAAGCGGCAAACAATGTTCTGCCAGAAGAATTTTTGGGCAGTCTTTGATGTTATTGTAGAGACAGCCCGCGCCTCGATCCATTTGGTGAAGTACTCAACAGCGACGAAGGTGAACTTAAGGTTCCCCTGAGCGGTGGGCAGGGGCCCGACGATGTCCAGGCCCCAGCGCTGGAGAGGCCATGTATGGGCGATCAGCTTTGTATACTGCGAGGGGCTGCCTGACCGAGGAGAAAACTTCTGGCAGGGCTTCGCAGGACCGTGTGCGACCCGATTTGCGGCGCAGATCATTGCGGGCCAGTAAAAACCCTGGCGGATCACCTGGCAGCTAGGGCCCTTGGCCCTGCGTGTGAGCCGCACGTGCCACTGTGGACTTCGCGTAGGATCTGCATGCCTTCGGCTTCGGTGACACACTTAAGCATTGGCTGACTGACCCCTTTTTTGTAGAGTTGGCCTTCAATCAGTGCGAAGTCTCGGCTTCGATGTTTGAGGCGCTTGGCCTCACTGATGTCGGCTGGATGATAATACCCCTGTAGGAACAGGGTTATTGGTGCCCGCCAGTCCTCGGTCATGATAAGGTTGACTATGCGGTGGCCCTCGCTGTCGTTGGTTATTTGGAGCCCTTCGGGGCTCCGGACGGCTGGCGTGCCGATGACATGAAAGAACACGTCGGAGGGCAGAGTTTCGCCCCTGGCGGCAGCCTTGGCCAATGCGTCGGCCTCTTCATTCTTGGCCCGATCCACATGCTGCAAGGTGAACCCCTTGAATTGCCTCTCGAGACTTCGGATGGCCGCGAGGTACTGCATGAGCGCGGGGTCCTTTGCCGCATAGTCTTTCTCGACTTGGCCGGCAACTACCTTGGAGTCTGTTTTGATGATGCAGGTGGTGACTCCGAGGGCCCTCAGCTTGCGGAGGCCGAGGATGACTGCTTCGTATTCTGCTATATTGTTTGTGCATCTGTCGGATTCCAGATTGAAGCTGAGTCGTGCTGCATATCTGTGCTTGACCCCGACTGGTGAGGTGATGACTGCAGCGACGCCTGCCCCCGCATGGCACCATGCGCCGTCGCAATGGATCGTCCAAACCTTCTCTGCGGATGGGTCTGGCTGTGTTGTTGGCCCAGTCCAGTCGACGACGAAGTCTGCCAGGACTTGAGACTTGATAGCTGTCCTGGGCTCGAAGCAGATGTGGTAGCCGGAGAGTTCGGCCGCCCACTTGGCAATCCTCACCGACGCCTCCGGGTTTCTGAATAATTCGCCGAGTCCCCTGTTTGAGGTGACTCGGACCTTGAATGCTTCGAAGTAATGGCGCAGTTTGCGCGACGACATGACGACTGCGTAGGCAATCTTCTCCAGCTCTGTCATGTTGCACTTGGACGGTGTCAGCACTTCGGAGACATAGTATACGGGGCACTGCCGGACCACGCCCTCGACAGTCTGCTCCTGCACCAGTGCTGCGCTGACCGCATGTGGCGAAGCCGCGACGTAGAGCAGCAGGGGGAGCGAGGGGTCGGGGCTGGTAAGGACGGCCAACTCTGTCAGGTACTGTTTCAATGAGGCGAAGGCCGCCGCCTGCTCTGGTCCCCAGGCGAAGTCCTTTGCACCACGGAGTGTCTTGAGGAAGGGGAGACTTCGCTCGGCGGACCTGGAGATGAATCTGTTGAGAGCGGCCAATCTGCCTGTCAGGCGCTGGACGTCCCTGACGGACTGCGGAGGCGTCATGTCTAAGATGGCCTGAATCTTGGTTGGGTTGGCCTCTATGCCGCGGTGTGATACCAGGTAGCCCAATATTTTGCCTTGGCGAACGCCAAAGACGCACTTTTCCGGGTTTAGGCGGAGTTGTGCGTCTCGCATGTTCGCGAATGTTTCGGCGAGGTCGGCGAGGTGGTCCTCCTTGCTCTTGCTGGCGACGACGATGTCGTCCACATATGTGAATATGTTTCTGCCGACTTGCCCTCGAGCACAGTTTTGGTGAGCCGGGAGAAGGTGGACCCGGCGTTCTTGAGTCCCTCTGGCATTCGGATGAAGCAATATGTGCCGAAGGGTGTTATAAAGCTGGTGCTAGCCTTGTCTTCTTCCTTCATGTATATCTGGTGGTAACCGGAGAAGCAATCGAGGAGGGACATGACCTCGCATCCGGCCGCGCTATCGACTATTTTGTCGATCCGCGGCAGCGGGAAATTGTCCTTTGGGCAGGCTTTATTGAGACTGGTGAAGTCGATGCACATTCGCCACTTCCCGCTCTTTTTCTGCACCATCACGACATTGGAGAGCCATGTGGGGTAGCCACCGGCTCGATGAATTTGGCTTCCAGGAGGCGGTGCACTTCTGCCTTGGCGGCCTCCGTCTTCTCGTCGGACATCTTGCGAAGCCGCTGCTTTTTCGGCCGTACCGAAGGGTCGATTCCCAAACTGTGCTCAATTATTGAACGGCTAACCCCGACCAGATCGAGGGCCGACCAGGCGAAGACATCTTTGTTCTTGGCCAGGCAGCAGAGGAGCTTCTCTTCTTCATGCGAAGTAAGGTCTTCGCTGATAATGACTGTCTGCCTGGGCGTGGCCTGGTCGAGGGGGACAATCTTGGTCCCGTCGTTGCTCTGCAGCTGGGCCTTGTCGTGCTGCTTATTGGTTGGGCTGGCAGGCGCAGGGACCTCGCGTTGGGCCGTGAGGCAGTGCACGTTTCTTTGACCGGGCACGAAGTCCCGCTCTATGTTGCGCGCAGTCTGTTGATTGCCGAAGACTGTGATGACGCCTAACGGACCTGGTATCTTCATGCATAGGTACAGTCCGTGAATGGCTGCTTCGAACTTATTAATGGAGCCCCGGCCCATGATGGCATTGTAAGGATATACCATGTCCACGATGTCGAAGGTTATTTGCTCGCTTCGGGCATTGGGTGCTACACCGAAGGAGAGAGGCAGCTCTATTTTGCCGACGGGGAAGGTGCCCTTGCCACCGAAGCCATACAGCGGGTTGTCCGAAGGCTTAAGCAGGCTGTGGCTTATGCCCATGCGATCGAAGGCGTGGAGGAAGATGATGTCCGCCTGACTGCCGTTGTCAACTAGGACTTTGTGCAGGTCCCAGCCTGCCACGCTGCAATTGATAACCATTGCGTCGCAGTGGGGGGCACTGCGCAGGTCGACGTCCCGTGCGTCGAAGGTTAACGGTATGTGGGACCACTTTGTCTGCACGACTGGACCCGTGACGGCGACATGGTTGATGCTACGGTAATGGTCCCGCTTCTGCCGCTTGGTGTCGAAGTCAGTGCTGGACCCCCCAGTTATCATGTGGATGACTCCGCGATATGGTTGATCGGCGAAGTCTTCCTGCTTTGGGGCATGGGGGATGTTTTGATGTTGCTGGTGTGGTGGTGGGGGTGGAGGAGGTACGATTTGTACTTCCTGATGGTGTTGGTAAGCGTGGTGCGGTGGATGCGGGGCGGGAGCGTGGATATATGGTGGAGGAGGTTGCTGGTAATTGTGCGCGACAATTCTGGGGTTGTCGGCTGGCTGCGCCCGTGCCATTCTCTCTCTGGTAGCCTTCGTTTCGGGCAGTCTTTGGTTTGGTGGGCGCAGTCTTCGCCATGGAAGAGGCAGTAGAATCGGCGCGGCGGTTGCGCACGCCCTCGGCCCCTACCACGAGTGCCATTTCCGCGGCCCTGGGGGGATATTCCTGGCGGCGAGGGGGGTCAGCAGCGGGATGCTGGTTGGCGATGTTGTGCACTTGCTGCTGGTTGCGGCCGTCTCGACCGGAGTCTGGCTGCGGAGTCCTTGTCCACGTGCGGCTGGACTGTGGGGCATCTTTTGGCTTCCTTTGGGACTCAATCTTGCGCTGGTGGAGTTCTTCGGATCTGGCGTACTTTTCAAACAACTGATATAACTCCTGGAGGCTCTTTGGCGGATCTCTGATGCAGTGGCTGTAAAGGACGCCAGCGCGAAGGCCACTGATAGCATAGTGGATGGCAATCTGGTCATCGACTGAGGGCAGCTGTGATTTGAGTGTTAAAAATTTGCGGTAATACTCCCTCAGAGTCTCCTTTTCCAGCTGCTTGCATAGCGAGAGTTCGGCCAGGGCGTCGGTGTCTGGGCGGTACCCTTGGAAGTTGAGCAGGAACTTGTCCCGGAGACTTCTCCAGGAATCAATGGACAGCGGAGGCAACCTGGTGAACCAGGTGAGTGCCGGACCCTCGAGGGCGATGATGAAAGACTTCGCCATTGTGGCGTCGTCCCCTCCGGAAGATGCAACGGCGACCTGATAACTCATTATGTATTGAGCCGGGTCGGTGCTGCCGTTGTACTTGGGATAGGTCCCTGCCCGGAAGTTAGCTGGCCAAGGCGTTACTTGCAGGTGTGGCGCCAGGGGACTTCGCTCATCGAGATAGTTGACCCTTGGAACGGCGCGGCGTGCGGGAAGGTGAAGTCGCGCTGGGGGAAACGCGGGTCCTCCGGTTGCGCGCGGTGTTGCAGGGGGGGGCCATGCTGCAGGCCGAAGTGGCCTTCGCGCGTGTCTTCGAGTTGTGCGCGCTGCTGGGGGGTGCCTCGTGCTGCAGGCCGGGATGGCCTTCGCGCTGCATCAGCGCAATCTCCCGCTCGAGTTCTTGGGCCTTCTGCTCTTCGTCGCGTATCATTTGCCGCACTTTGGCTAGTGCGGACACACGCTGGCGCTTGGCCTCCAGTATCTCCTTCTGCCTCTGGAGATTGCGGTTCTTGAGGCGCAGGGCGCGCAGCTGTAGCTGTTCTTCTGCTGAGACGCCGAGGACTTCACCGTCCTCGGTGAGGTCTGCGCCCTCCGGTGGTGCGAAGCCTGAGGGCAGCTGCGGTTGTCCTTCAGGGTCGCAGGTGCGGAGGGTGTCGTCTTCACAGGCGCGAGGAACGTTGTCTTCAGTGGCCTCTTGGTGGGTGGAGTGGGTGAGGGCGAGGGCCTTGCCCTTTCTTGCGGCGAGCAGTGCTGCCTTCGCAGCCTCGTCAGCCTTCGGGTTAGCTCTCTTGGGTGCCATCGCAGGTGGTTTTCTCGTAGCACGAACGGTGGGCGCCAAATGTTGGAACTTGCTCTCGGTTGCAAGGGGATCCAACAAGGGTGAACAGTGGTGTCAACAGGGCACACGCGCTAGATGGCAAAAGCTCTGTTAATCTGGCCTCTCACGGCACTGTGCAGGGGTATTTATAGGTACCTGAGCGCGCAGCGCCTTGAGCTAAGGACGCATGTGCCCTCAGCTACCTAGATTATCCCCAGAATATTCCCATAAAGCGGGGTTACAGACCGTAATTACAGGGATGTCTTTACAAATTAGGCCCGTATAGCACGGCGGCCACGCGGGGCCCGTAACGATGGGCCGGATCACACGTGGGCCTCTGAGCTGGACGAGGCTGCACTGTGGGATGCCCTTCGTCGCCAGTCTTCGTCTGGTGCGGTACATGCGAAGGGTGTCCCTGCCTGTTTTGTCTCCGTTAGCTCAGCTGCTGCAGCGAAGACTTCGAGCGGAGGGTGACGGCTTTGCCTTCGCCCCAACAGTTGGATTCACCAAATTCATGAGGATTCACCAAATTCATGATGGCACTTCAACCTAATTCTTGCCTCAGAGGATAAGAACAATGACAACATTAATAGAGCTATGATGGATCGGTTCCTGCATTATCGCTTTTGGCCACAGTGAGGAGGCCTTCTCTCTTGTGCTTGTTCTATTCTTTTTTGGACCCTCTTTTCCTTCTTAATATAATGACGCACGGTAGTCAGGAGAACCGATGTCGTAGGATGGGAGGCACTCGGGGACTGACCCGGCCACAGTGAGGGATCGGGCCGGCGGCGGCTGCACAGAGGGAGGAGCCGGCGGCGGCTGGAGAGGAAAGGGCAGCCGGCAGCGGCTGGAGAGGGGAGGGAGGAAAAAAATGGCTCTATGCCATGTGGGAAATCCTAACCCTAACTTGGGGTTGGGTTATGTATTTAATTGACATGAGTTAACTAGGCCTGGCCCATTACACAGAGGTGAGAGTAAATACATGGGGAGAACCCAAACCCTAAACGGGATTCTAACACCTGGTACCATCCGGACTGTTCTGACTCTGGCTCTCTTACGAGCTTGTCCAGTAAATCAGCTTGCCGTCAAGAATGCCTTCCTCCATGGCACTCTGACGGAGACGGTGTATTGCACTCAGTCGGTCGGCTTTGTGGACCCGACGCACCACGACATGGTCTGCAAGCTCAATTGGTCCCTCTACGACCTCAAGCAGGCGCCCCGAGCTTGGTACAATCGCTTTGCCACCTTCTTGATTTCACAGGGCTTCATCGAGGCCAAGACGGACACCTCCTTGTTCGTCTTTCGCCACAGTCTGGATACTGCATACCTCCTCTACGTCGACGACATAGTCCTCACGACCTCCTCTCCCAACCTAATACGGCGCATCATCTCCTCTCTCCATCAGGAGTTCGCGATGAAGGATCTGGGTGAGCTACACCACTTCCTAGGGATCACCGCCGAGCACCGGCCCTAGGGCCTGTTCCTCCACCAGCGCCAGTACACCATCAATAACTTCGAGCGCACTGGCATGGCTGATTGTAAGCCCTACACGACTCCGGTGGACACTTAGGGCAAGGTCTCCTCCGATGATGGCCCTCCGATAGCTGATCCGACCAGCTATTGGAGTCTCGCCGGGGCCCTGCAGTACCTCGTCTTCACTCGCCCCGACATCACCTACGTCGTCCAGCAGGTGTGCCTCAATATGCACGCCCCACGGGAGCCACATCTCACCGCTATGAAGCGGATCCCGCGATACCTCTGGGGCACCACCGAGTTCGGCCTCCTCCTTCGACGGTCTACTACCACCGACCTCGTTGTCTACACCGATGCCGACTAGGTCGGCTATCCTGACACGCGTCGGTCCACCTTCGGTTTCGCTGTGTTCCACGACGACAGCCTCATCTCCTGGTCCTTGAAGCGGCAGCCTGTCGTCTCCCGCTCTAGCGCCGGGGTTGAGTACCGCGTTGTGGCTAACGGCGTCGCCGAGGCGGCGTGGCTTCGTCAGCTCCTCCAGGAGCTGGACAGTCCGCTGACGCGGAGCGCCCTTGTCTACTTTGACAACATCAGTGCCATGTACCTCTCCACCAACCCCGTACAACATCAGTGCACGAAGCATGTCGAGCTCGATCTCCACTTCGTCCAAGAGCGTGTCGGTGATGTGCGGGTTCTCCATGTCCCGACCACTTCTCGGTTCGTCGACATCTTCACCAAGGGCCTCCCTACATCGGTGTTTGAGGAGTTTCGGTCCAGTCTCAACATCTGTCGTGGCTAGAGTTTCGACTACGGGGGGTGTTAGAGTTATTTGTGGCCTTGTACTGTAATGGGGTGTTTCCTGTGGAATGGGCTTAGGCCCAACAACTATATTATAAACATATCTCTCCCTACCCTAGTTAGGGTTAGGGTTTCTAGCCCACTAACATAAAGTCTAGAGCCCCCTTGAGCTGGATGGTCTTGGCATTTTGGATCTTGAACGCATGAGTTGGGCTTTGCAGATCAGATGGCTTTGGTTGAGTAAGATTGAAGCTTCTAAGGAGTGGTCTGGACTTGAAATTCTGCCACATAAAAACGCTATAGCTATCTTTTCCATGGCTGTTACAACTTCTGTGGGAAATGGTCAACACATCTTATCCTGGACCGATAGATGGTTTATGGAAGGTAGTCTTGCTGACATTGCTCCGACGATATCTGAGATAGTTCCTTCCAGGCTAAAGAAGATGCAAACAGTTGATCAAGGTTTGGTCGATCGTAGTTGGACTAATGATATCCAAGGGAACCTGTCATTGGTTGGCTACTATGAATTATTTCAACTCTGTGGTGGCTTACATGAAGCTAAGCTCTCCACTCAAGAAGACCGACACTTTTGGATATTCTCAAGTAATGGAAAATACACCTCTAAGTTGGCTTTTTGATGTTCTTGTAAGGTTCTATTAGCTTTGAACACTAGAGACAGATCTGGAAATCTTGGGCTCCTCCTAAGTGCAAATTTTTGGTTGGCTTCTCGAAATCGGTGGCAAAAAGGGGCCTTCCTCATCTGGAGCATTGTGTGCTCTATGATCAGGAGGAAGATGTGCAAAACAATTCTTACTAGTTGTGTCTTCACCAGAGAATTCTAGTTCAGAGTTTTCTCCAACCTTGGGCTAGCTTCTAGAGCACCTAATCAGTCGACCTACAGCTTCGTCGATTGGTGGAAGCGCTCAACTAAGCGTTTGACAAAGCCGATTAGAAAAGGGGTCAACACACTAGTAATTTTAGGGCCATGGTGCTACGAAGCATAGAAATGCAATTGTATTTGATGAGGCTAGGCCTTGTGTGCAAGTTGCTCTTAGGTGCTTTGAGGAGGAACGCCATCTCTAATGTTTCACAGGCTGCAAGCCCTTGGTCATGGGCCTGGTGTAAGCTAGGTCTACATATCTGGTCGATATGGGCCATGTCTTCTATTAAGAACCTAATGTGGGCACCTGGTACTACCACGACTTCACCCTCCGCGCTGACACACTAGGCCCGCCCACCACACCGCGCAAAAAAATAGTGCAGAGCGTGCACTCGAACCCACACCCCCCCTACTCCAGAAATTTGGGGTTAACCACCAAACCACATTGAACTTAGTGTTTGAGTGAACTTTATCAAAACAGGAGATGCAAATACGACTTTCTTTCATGCGCAAGCCAGGTTCAGGAAAAAGAAGAACTTTATTCATACACTGATGGTTGACGAGAACATTGTTTCTTCTCAAGAGGCTAAACAGCAGGTTATGTTTTAGTTTTATAAGGATCTGATTGGTAAAGTGTTTGAGCGAAATTTTAGTCTTAACCTTGCTAATTTTCACAAAGGCAATTTGGAGCTCTCGCATTTTGATAATCCCATATCTTTGGAGGAAATTAATTGTGCTATTTTAAGTCTTCCTAATGATAAAGCCCCTGGACCTGACGGTTTCACAGGGCGCTTTTATAAATGCTGTTGGGATATAATCAAATGGGACCTACTGGCTGCAATCTTAATTCTCCAACAAGGATCCCCTGGAAGGCCTAGCATATATTACTCTCATTCCAAAACATGTTGAGGCTATTCTTCCGGGAGATTTTAGACCAATCAGCCTAGTTCACAGCTTTGCTAAACTTATCACTAAAATCCTGGCTAACAGATTAGCTCCTAAACTGGATAAAATGGTTAGCACAAATCAAAGTGCCTTCATTCGGGGTAGATGTATTCATGATAACTTTATTATGGTCAGTCAAACTGTCAAGATGCTGCACCATAAGAAAATCCCTGCTATTTTCTTGAAGCTAGACATTAAAAAGGCCTTTGACTCAGTGCATTGGGCATTTCTTCTGGAAATTCTTCGACATTTGGGTTTTGGACAGGTTTGGTGCGATCTGATTTTGAACTTACTATGGACTTCTTCCACTCAAGTTCTTGTTAATGGAGTGCCTGGACAGCCTATAAAACTCAAGCGTGGGTTGAGACAAGGCGATCCTCTGTCTCCCTTTTTATTCATCTTAGTCATGGATGTTCTTAATAGTCTATTCATCAGGGCAGATGAGTGTGGATTATTACATCCCCTTGCTGGCAGAAGCATTAGCCAAAGGGTTTCAATGTTCGCAGATGATGTTGCTGTTTTTGTAAAACCAGTTTCTCGGGACTTAGTGGTGGTCAGAGAAATTTTGAGGTGTTTTGGTGTTGCCACAGGTCTTCAAACTAACTTGCAAAAAAGTTTCTCCTACCCAGTTCAGTGCAATTCTGAGAGAACTGTGTTGGCTGTTCAGACCTTGGGGTGTGCCTAAAAAAACTTTCCCACAACCTATCTTGGTCTCCCTCTGAGCAGCAAAAAACTTAGTGCTAAAGACCTCGCTCACTGGATAGAGAAAATTGCTGCCATGCTTCCAGGATGGAAGGCTGAACTTTTAAATCTTGCGGGGAGAATCACTCTTATCAAATCTGTACTCTCTACCATCCCAGTTTACTTATTTACTGCTCTTAATGCTCCTAAATGGGTTATAAAAGCCATTGATAAAATTCAACGGAACTTCTTATGGAAAGGAAGAAAGGAGGCTAGAGGAGGTAACTGCCTTGTATCTTAGGATAAAATCACTCGGCCTCTTGATTTGGGGGGGTCTTGGAATTCCTAATCTCCAAAAGATGAACTGGGCCCTACAATTGCGATGGCTTTGGCTACAAAAAACTGCTCCTTCTAAGCCTTGGGGTGGCCTGGATCTTAAAATATCATCCCAGGCCCGTGCTTTATTTCAGGTTGCAGTGTCTACCACTATTGGTAATGGTATTTCAACTTTCTTTTGCAAAGATAAGTGGATTCATGGGTATTCTATTATGGATATAGCTCCCCTTATTGCTGCTGCAGTTCCGAAGAAATTTAAAGATGTAAGGACTGTGCAGCAGGCCCTTACCTCTCACTTCTAGGTTCATGATATCCAGAGGAATCTCTCTCTGGCTGAGATTGAACAATATTTACAATTATGGGAGGTAATTGATTCTTTTCAGCTTCAAAATTCAAATGATCAACATGTGTGGATTTTTTAGCAGCAATGGACTGTATACCTCCAAATCTGCCTATAGAGCTTTTTTCATTGGAGCGGAATCCTTTGAGCCCTGAAAAAGAATTTGGAAGAGCTGGGCAGCCCCTAAGTATAAGGTTTTTGTTTGGCTGGCCATAAACAATAAATGTTGGACAGCTGACAGACTCAAAAAAAGAGGGCTTGATCATCCTGAAAATTGTGTTTTATGTGACCAAGAGGACGAAACTGTGTAGCATATTTTATCTAATTGCGTCTTCACAAGGCAGTTTTGGCATAGTATCTTTACTCCAATTGATCTCTCTTCTGTGGGTCCTAAAAGAAGAGATTTAGACTTTGCTGAATGGTGGAGAAAGACTTCATCTAGGATTCCTAAGAGCAAAAGAAAGGGGTTTAATAGTATGGTAATCCTTGGGGCTTGGAGTATTTGGAAGCAGCGAAACAGGTGTGTTTTTGATGGTGCTCGACCCTGCCTTTCTACCTTAGAAGACGGATTTAAGGACGAGATGAGATTATGGGTTGCTGCTGGAGCCAGGAACCTGCGCTCTCTTTTCAACCCTGGATAAAGTAAAGTCTTGAAGCCTATTGAAAGACTGGGGTGTTAGTGTGTTGTATGTGTCTGTGTTGTGTGTGATTTTGTGGATGTGAGTGTGTGTTTTTGTTTTGTGTGTGTTCTGTTTGTCCCGGACCTCAGGCCTTTTTTACTCTATTTTAATTCAATGATACGCAGCCCTCCTGCGTATTCGAAAAAAAGATACCCCCTTCGTCCCAGTGTATAAGGTGTAATCACCTCTGGTTCAAAGATCAAGAAATATATTTAATTTTCTCTATACCACTGCATCGATATACGTATGCATAGGGAGAACACGCCTTATATTGTGGGGATAAGAACAAAAAGTGGTAACCGTAGCAAAGCACGGGCAACTGACTAGTATATTCTATAAGTATGAGCTAAAAGAGATGTAAGTTTGTCCCCTATTTTATCTCGGGTAGGGGATGTAGATTGTATCGGACTTTTTCTCTCTTCTTAATATAATGATACACAACTCCTTTGCATATTAAAAAAAGATAATGAATTTATTTGAACTTGTAGTTGTTAATATTGTTTTTCTAAATTCTTGGTCACTGTTAGAGAAGTTGTAATTAGGGCAAAGCTAAAGTGATCTGTAATTTGGAACTGGGGGAGTATTTCACAAGGGTTGCTTCTGAGAATTTTTTAAGTTGTGCTTTCTAACAACCCTCTGGTATATCTTATTCACGCAGATGAAAATTTTCCCATATTCCGTGTTCTATATATTTTTTGAGCAATACCTGAGCGTGTGGAAGACAGCTATCATGAACATATGTGTTTGCCTTGGTAAGTAACTAAATCCGCTATTTGTTAATTTATTTAGTTTTGTCTTATGACATAGGAGTATTTGTTACACAGTTATCCTGATTCATGAATTTTCACCCAGTATAACTATTGATATAAAAGAGAGCTAATATATTCAATTAGTATCCTAATATAAATACACAGCATAGATCGTTCCTGCTAGACTGTCATATGATTGTTTACTCGAATTAGTTTATCAGATTGCACAGAAGGGTTGTTGAGTGCCAGTTGATAGAACTGGTTTTATGATCCATTGCACTGGTATTGGTAGAGTACTAGAGTGAGCTTCCATTGAATTGATTGCTACTTGTTAGTCGTTCAGACAGTATTTATGAAACTTCCTGTTATGTTTCTTGAAGAAACTAGTGAGTTCCTTACCCAGCTTTGGCGGACCTGGAGAGAGAGGTCCCAGTCAGGTTATGAACAGTTGCACAATGTTCTGGCCGAAGCTGTCCCATCCAGCTAGGCTTCTAGCTGAATCTTTCTTACAGTGTTACTTTTGAACAAATGAATGCTATATATTTTCTTCAGTTCTTCACTAAACAACAAGTTTCCACTCCATTTATAGCCTAGATGAAAACGAAAGTAATACATCAACACTACAAAAAAGGGGTAAATATTTTATTCCACATGGTTTTTTGCTCCACATATTTTCTTAATTTTGAATTACCTGCTAGACATAATCATATAATGAAGTGGTAAGAAATTTATTGCGTTTTGAAAGCAGCAATGCTTGTTGGATTGATTGGGTTGGAACCATGTACATGTAATATGTATAGGGAGGAATTCATCTGTTTGTAGAAACAGAACCAGATATGATTACCTCCCTAATCCTAATCCTAATCCAATCACAGCTAAGGCTGGCCGGCTAGATATGGTCATATATGTTGAAGAGTGAACTGTTTTATGTATTGCATAGAGGAGGACTACAATATATAGAGACACAGGAAACCCTAACCCTAATGGGCCGGCAGCCTAACAGTGGTGCCGACCCACATACACTCACACACACAGTCTAACATCCCCCCGCAGTCGCAACGGGGGCACCACACACGATGAGACTGGAGTAGATGCCGAAGGTAGGAGCCGACGGGTTGAAATCCCCCCGCAGTCGCAGCGTCGTGATGGTGCGAAAGTTGAGGCTGGAGTAGAGACTAGAGACCGTTGTGTGCTGCAAGAAGACGATAGCCCCTAGATGCCGAGGTAGCCGAAGTCGAGGTGGTCGCTGTCGGGAGACACCTAGCAGAAGCCTGATCTTCGGGAGGGGTCGACGTTCGAGCGTCAACGATCGGCGGGGCGACGCAACAAAAGAGCACCAGCAGGCCAAGGACCTTTTTGCTTCGTCGGTCGTCCGGTCGTCGAGGATCCCCGCCAGGGAGGCCGGCGGCAGCGCACGCGTCTGCGCCGGTCAGGGTGTCCGCACCCGCGGTAGAATAGAAAGGGAACGACGGATCCGGCCGGGAAGGCCACGGCAGCGACGGATCTAGCCGGGAAGACGCGATCCGGCCAAAGGGACGGCGGATCGAGCCGGGATGGTCGCAGCAACGGGGATCCGACCGGGAAGGCCGCGGCAGCGACGGATCCAACGAAGGCGATGAAGGGGTGGGCGGCGGGGCGGGTCCAGCCGGGCAGGGGCTTGCGTCGGACCTGGCAAGGGGTGTTGACTGCACTGTGACGGGAGAAGTTCGAAGGGTGGCGCTACTTGGTGCTGCTGGTCGAGGTGATCGACACTAGGGAGAGAACGTCGGCGCGCGCTCGCATGCTCGCGGATCTAGCGACGCAGACACAGGGGCGCGCAGATCCGGTGGCGCGGCTTGGGAGGCCGGGGAAGGGGGGGTGCCCACGGCCAGTGAGGCGGCATGCGTGCAGCCAGGGAAGGGGAGGGGCTGGCCGGCATGAGGGGAGGGGCGGCCACGACGCCGGGCTGCAGGGAAGGGGCGGCCGCGGGGAGGTCCAGCGGCTGGGAGATAGGAGGGGGCGCTGGATGGAGGAGGAAGGAGGTCCCTGCGTCCATGGAGTTGGGAGGTCGCCGGACCTGGGCGCTCCCTGGCCAAGGGCTGGGAAGAGCAGGGGGAAGGCCGACGTTGAGGGAGGAGCTCGCAGGGGAGACGCCATGGACGGAGAACAGGAGCTCGGCTTAGGGCCTAGCGTGGTCGAGCAGAGCCGGAGGAAGCTGGGCGCCATGGGAGCTCCAAACCTTGGGGGAAGATGGAGATGGGAGGTCGCGGCAGGCGAGCGTGCACCCAGCCCGCGCGTGCGCCCTCCGGAATCTGGCCCGCCGCCGGCGCCGCTGCGCTCAGTCGCCGCGTCTCCAAGCGGGCTCGGGCGCAGCCATGGCGCAGGCCCTGGCGCAGACCCGTGGCCTCCGGCCAGGCGCGGCCCAGCGCGAGTGCGGCCTGGGGAAGGGGAGCCGCCGGCGGGAGGGGAGAGGCGGGCGCTGCGCGCAGGGGCGGCGGCGCGTAGGAAGGCCGCGGACGCCGAGCGCGAACGGCCGCCGTCAGGGGAGGCAGCAGGCGCGGGTGGGTAGGTGCCGCCCCGGGAGGGAGGAGCCTCTCGGGGACGGCGGCGGGGAAGCCTGTGGGGTGGGAGGCGTCCGCTGGAAAACCCTAAACCTAATCCTCTGATACCATGTTGAAGAGTGAACTGTTTTATGTATTGCATAGAGGGGGACTACAATATATAGAGACACAGGAAACCCTAACCCTAATGGGCCGGCAGCCCAACAGTGGTGCCGGCCCACATACACTCACACACACAGTCTAACATCCCCCCGCAGTTGCAATGGGGGCACCACACACGATGAGATTGGAGTAGGTACCGAAGGTAGGAGCCGACGGGTTGAAAATATCGACACACGGCCCAGGTCCAGGCCCAATAATATGCACGCCTATAATACATTTAATCTGATCATGATCATTGTGCAAAAAAATTGCAGGTACCATTTTTGTTGTTTGCTTCATAGTTACCAGCAGGTCAGCTGAGTCCATTCATAATCCTAGTGCCAGCTATTTCCAATTTGTACTCTATTTATTATATCCTTACATTCATTATCTTCTCTTGGTTTCAGTTTATGGGCTTCAGCAATAATTTTAACTGTGCTAGCAATGATAGTCTTGGATATGATGGTATGTTTGATGTTCTTTTAAGAATGCATACTCTTGGAGTTTGAATACATTTGAGAACTGTGTAGCTTAATTATTTACTCCTAGTGAGTTTATAATGTACATACCAGATTTGAAGTATGCTATTAAACAAACCTCCTAAATTATAGGACTCACCCATTGGTGAAGCCTGTGGATGTGTTACCTAGCTATGCTACAACTTGTAATAATCATGCTGAAATATATTTTTTTATCTCGAATACGCAAGCGAGATGTATATCATTGTATTAAGAAGAGAAGAGAGTCCGAAACAGACTTCACCCTCTACCCGGACCCAGTAGAGGGTTGCCAAAACAAAACAAGCCCTATAGCTGACCTCTGTCCTAGACCCTGAACTTGACCTAGAGCTTGTTGGTTATCAACTCCTGCAAGATACCAAAAACAACCTTTATGAGAAGCGGAGAGCCGACTACATACAAGGACACTTCCTATCAAAAACTATAGCATTCCTATGTTTCCAAAGCATCCAAGCACCCAATATTATCACCGAATTGACAATTTTCTGTCACTGAAATATAAAAATGCAACCTTTATGATTGAATCTAGAAAAGTGTCCCTTTTCATCACCTGCCATTACTGGCATGTACTGCGCTCCTAGGTATTTTTGTATATAATTATCCCTCCGTCCCAATTTATAATTTGTTTGACTTTTTTGTGCCAAGTTTGACCGTCTCATCTTATTCAATTTTTTTTGAAAAAACAGAAAATTTAAAGACATACTTAAAGTATATTATATGCTAAACAATATCACAGTATTGTTTTCCTAGATGGATTCTTTCCTAGGGGCTTTCCTGGCAGTGTGGGGTTTTTTTGTTTTCCTAGATGGATTCCTTCTTATATGCGTGTTTCTGGCCCCCGTGAGGGGTCTTTTGCATTGGGCCTTCCTTTAGACTCTGGTTTCTTTTTCTTCTTAATATAATGAGGTATAAGATGAGCCTGTCAAACTTAGGATAAAAAAGTCAAACAAAATATAAGTTGGAACGGAGGAAGTATATATATAACCTTTATAACCTTAGTTTATATGATGATAGGGAACTACAGTACAATTTTACGCCCCTAGTAATGATATTCATTCCATCTCTTGCAATGCTAAATTACCGTTTACTCTAATTTTTATTTTCCTTTTTGTCCTGAAATTGTTGGCAGGGGGTGATGGCCATCCTTGGTATTCAGCTCAATGCAATTTCTGTTGTAAACCTTGTTATGTCGATAGGAATTGCTGTCGAGTTCTGTGTTCATATCACGCATGCCTTTATGGTAGGTTCATTGTACATTTGGAAATATCAGTCCCAATTCTTTGATTTTTGCTGAGTTATGTGATCATTGGAAAGTTCTAACCCTAACATCTTCGTACTGCATTTGAAGAATCTAAAAGGTTTGGCATGAAGATGCCACACTTTTCAGTCCATTTCCTCTGTACTTTGTTTCACATAATTTCACTTGTCATGAAACCTGTCGAGCAGTATTTGCATTTTAATTAAATATATTTTGTGACTTTGTGTACAGTCTGCATAAGTTCCCATAGCAAGGAACAGGATAATTCTAATGCTACACAATCCATTCAAACAGAACTGCATAGCTGCTTGGTTCTGATACAATTACAAATGTACTTCTAAACAAAATATATTTACCTTAAGTGTCTGTGGGTTGTTCTTTTCCACAGCACACACACCATGACTTAACACTTAGTTTCTCTTATTGTTTTATAGATTGGCACTGGGGACAAAGAAACTCGTGCAAGGCAGGCTCTATCCACGATGGGTGCGTCTGTATTCAGGTTAGAGATTGCATTCTCCTAAGGAAATAAGAAACAGGAAGAAGATTAAGCTTTAATCGGTGGAATACTTTAAGGTCCCGTTTGTTTTCTTTCATTTTGAGGAACTGAAATCTTACTAATGGAATAGGCTATTTTTTTTAGAATGTGACATTCCACCACTTTCCAAAGTTATCATATAAGCCTATCTCAAATTTATGGGGCGAGAGATGGAAATTGATTCTATAGATTTACATGCTATTTTTCCGATGTACAACTTATAACACACTCTTCTAATTGCTTTGCTATAATATAAATATAGTATATAACTATCTCTCTCATATGATTTAGGATAATATACAAATATATTACATATATAAATATATGAGCTTAATTAGTTTTGTCTAAATTATAATTATTAAAATGGAATTCAATTCCAACAAAACAAACGGGGCCTAATTGATTTTACAACTTATCCTTGGTTGATTGAATTTTCATGTGCATGGGCAATTGTTTTGTACAACAACCCTTAGATGTTAAAAGTTGACTGTTTTGTGCAAGAATCTTAATCTTACAAAAGACTTAAAAACTGTCATCAACTGGGGCTTGCTATATATGCACTTGAGTATAACACTAGGTATATATCTGTGCGTTGCTACGGAATGAATATGATAAAATACATTTATTATCATAGTCTGACACACTTTTTGGCTTTTTCAGTGGAATCACCTTGACCAAACTTGTGGGAGTTATTGTCCTACGTTTTGCGAAATCTGAAGTTTTCGTGGTACCTACTTCTGAATCCACATTGAGCCTAAACTTCCAGCTACATATTAGCTTGAATTGCATATTTATCATATCCATATGACTACAGGTTTATTACTTCCAAATGTATTTGGCACTTGTCATCATTGGATTCCTGCATGGGCTTATCTTCCTACCGGTTAGGATTTAGATAATTCGTCTGGCATATCTTAATTGTTTCTGCAGAATCCCGTAAAAGAACTTCACCGAAATCTTTCAGGTCCTTTTGAGTTTATGTGGCCCTCCTACAAAATGGGCGAAGCCAAAAGAACAAAGTCAGCCACCTTCAGCTTCAAGTGAGCGGACTTGACAGGATTTTATTTGAGTTGGACGGTTACATACTAAAAAATCGAAATAGGCTAGTTTGGTCGGTGTGCGTCCATGTGCTGTCCCAGTGGAGCAGCAGCAGTGAGGCGTACAGCATTTGCTGAAGGTGAAAGCAGTCTTACAGATCTGTAGAAAATGTTGTGCATATCCATGTTAGCAGCCGAACTAGGTTATTTGGTGTTACAGTGCTACACATGGCGGGGAAGGAAACTAAGAGGCGAATTGGGGCTCGGTGTTAACTAGTTGACTGCAGTCCGCTGGTTGTTTAATTTGTGTCACCCAAGCCGAGAGTCGAGACTCGAATAGTTTTGTACTGCTGTTGTTTTGGTATTTGCTGTGGGCATTGAGCTTGTGTCTAAGTTCCATATGCTTGCGAGGCTTGTTTTTATGAGAACATATCTGGTGTATATGGGAGTTTGGTGTACATATTAAATCAATGTCATTTATTAGATCTAACATCTCTAGTTACTTGTTATATTTTATAAATAACATCTTTCACCACTACATTTACCACTTGAGATGATGTTCTTTGCAAAATATGACCTTCCACTACTAAAACCAGAGAATTTGGTTGGCTTTGTTAATTTTTATCGGCTTTAGGACAACAAATGCAAATTAACTAGTTTTATTGACGGCTGCTTAGCCGATAAAAATTAAGCCTAACTTTCATTGGCCATGACAATAGATGATGGTAGTTCATCGGCTTTTTACTAACTTTCATCGGTTACTGATATTGGATGATAGAAGCCAATGAAATATATCACTGGCCTGCACCCACCCTTAATGGAGGGATATCTACCAATGGTAAAAGCATCCTTAGCAGATTTAACATTATCTACTTCATTTTTGCAAGTTTTAAGTTAGGCATTTAAATGAGCAATTTCATCATTTAATTTTGCAATGGTAGAAGCATGATTACTACAAGTATTAAAATCATGGTCTTTACATTTTGCACAAATTGAAACATGCTCAATAGGACTTGCAACATTTAATTTCTCTATTCTAGCATTTAGATAATCATTTAAACTCTTAAGGCTAGTAATAGAGGAGCGATAAGAAAATAATTCAAAAACAAGCATTTCATTATTCTTTATTTCTAAAGCAAGAGACTTTTCTAATTTTACTACTTTATCATGTTCCTCATAAAGTACATCCTCTTGTTTTTCTAGCAATCTATCCTTTTCATTAAGAGTATCAATTAATTCATTAATTTTATCTATCTTTGATCGATCTAAGCTCTTAAAGAGATTGCTATAATCTACATCATCACATTCCTCATCAGTAGAAGAAGTATACTTAGGAATATCATGAGTATGTACCTTCTTTTTCTTTGCCATGAGGCAAGTGTGATGTTCGTTGGGGAAGAGGGAGCACTTATCAAAGGCGGAGGCAGCAAGTCCTTTGTCGTCAGAGTCGGATGAAGAGCAGTCCGAGTCACATTCCTTGCCAATGTGCCTCACCCTTTATCTTCCTGTAAAACTTCTTCTCTTTCTTCCCTTTCTTTTCTGGTACCTGGCCATTTTCATTATCGGGACATTGAGTAATAAAATGACCGGTCTTACCATACTTGAAGCACAAACGCTTTCCTCTTGATTTGCTTTTGTTGGGGTAATCCTTGCGTCCCTTCAATGCGGTCTTGAAGCGCTTTATCACAAGCATCATTTCTTCTTTATTAAGCCCGGCAGCCTCCACTTGTGCTACCTTGTTTGGTATCGTCTTCGTGCTAGTTGTTGCCTTGAGTGCAACGGGTTGCGGCTTATAAAGAGGAAGAGGTATGTTGGCGATGTCGTGACGTACCTTGCTTCTTTAACCATCATGCACCCGCTTACAATTTTGCCAAGAATTTCTTCGGGTGACATCTTGGTGTACCTGGGGTTTTCACGAATAAAGTTAACAAGATGAGGATCAATTACAGTGAATGACCTTAACATGAGGCACACGATGTCGTGATCCATCCATCTTGTGCTTCCATAGCTTCGTATTTTATTCACCAGGGTCTTGAGTTTGTTCTGTGTTTCTGTTGGCTCCTCTCCCCTCTTCATGGCGAATCTCCCTAGCTCGCCTTCCATCAATTCCATCTTGGTGATCATTGTAGCATCACTTCCCTCATGGGAGATCTTGAGGGTGTCCCATATTTGCTTGGTGTTATCCAAACCACTAACCTTGTTGTATTCTTCCATGCATAGAGATGCTAACAAAACAGTAGTAGCTTGGGCATTTTTATGGATTTGCTCATTAATGAATATGGCATTGTCATTACTATCAAAATGCATTCCATTTTCTACCACTTCCCAAATGAATTGTATGACTCCAAAATGAATAATCTTCCCCATCAAAGTGAGAGGCCTTGCCAAGTGGAATAGACAGTAAATGAGCATTGGAATTATATGGGATGCAAGAATAATCAAAATAATAATTTTGATTAACCGTCTTTTTCCTTGTAAAGGTATCATCGTCATCGTCGTCCTTTGGTAAAGAAGAGGAGGCGTCGCTGTCGTAGTAGATGATCTTCTTAATACGCCTCTTCTTCTTCCCTTTCTTTCTCTTGTTTGAGCCTGAGTTGGTGGGCTTGTCACCTTTTGACTCGTCAATGTTGAGGGTCTCCTTCTCCTTATCGTTGATCACAATCCTCTTGCCCTTAGGATCCATCTCTTCGGGTGATTAGCCCCTTGATGAAGAGAACGGCTCTGATACCAATTGAGAGCACCTAGAGGGGGGGTGAATAGGTGATCCTACAAAAATCAACTCTAAACAAGACAAAGTTGATTTATGATGAGTGTTAGTGAAAACTAAAACCCAAGTTGTTATGAGTAGAGGTGGAGAGGAGAAGAGAACTCTTCACTTGATTGTTCCTTAGATACAATGTAAGTGAAATATGAGAGCTCTTGGAAGACAACAATTACAATAAAGAAAATACACAAGAGACATGGCGATTTTATCCCATGGTTCGGCCAATGTCTACTCTACGTTGTGGTGACCTCCTTCAGTCAAGGGTTGCACTCAACCCCTCTCAAGTGATCCAAATATCAAACTTGAGTACCAGGTTGTTCTTCCTTATATCAAATCACTTTGTGAGGAATCTCCACAAGTTGGAGTCTATCACACCTTACACGAATGATCTCAATCAAAGCACAAGAGTAAGGAGGGAGTAGAAACACACACAAGAATACAAGAGCAGCAACACCACACACACACACACAATTGACTCAACAAATTCCTCCTGAAGAAGGGATACATAAATAACCTAGATTTTCCTTACGTATTCATTAAAAATCATAGAAGGATTTTTATATCATTTTTGGTATACATTGATGGCCTTAATATCATAAAATACATAGAGGATATTGAGAAGGCTAGGGTCTACCTCAATACAGAGTTCGAAATAAAAGACTTGGGAAAAATAAGTTTTGCTTGGGTCTATAGATCGAGAATTTCTCTAAAGGAATATTTGTACACCAATCGCCCTATAGTAAGAAGGTCCTTGAGAGCTTCAATATGACCAAATGTCACTCTTTAAAGTCATTGACGGCGATAAGATACCTTGAAAGGGATATTTGTCCCATTTAGACCAAGGAGTAATGGGACTTGAAGTTCCTTACCTTACGGCCATTGGAGCACTGGTGTATCTTGCGAATTGCACTAGGCCTGATATTACATTTGCAGTGAGTTTGCTAGCTAGACATAATGTGAACCAAACTAGAAGACATTAGACATTCATTAAGGCTTTATTAAGATACCTTAAAGATGCTCAAGATCTTAGATAGATTTCTAGAAGAATCAGAACCAAATTTTGGTGGTCTATATAGATGTTGAATATATGTCAGATCCCTATAATGCTAGATCCTAGACTAGATTTGTGTTTCTCTGTAATGGTATTGCTATATCCTAGAGATCAAGCAAACATACACTAGTAGCTATGTCTACTAACCACTCAAAGATAATTGCATTTGTCGGGGACCGTAATTAGGGGTACCCCCGAGGCTTCTAATCTCAGCTGGTAACCCCCATCAGCACAAAGCTGCAAAGGCCTGATGGGTGCAATTCCGGTTAAGGCTCCGTCCACTCAAGGGACACAATCTCGTCTCACCCGAGCCCAGCCTCGAGCAGGAACGGTAGACCAAGGCAGATTCGCGCCTCGCCCGAGGGTCTCCTCAAGCAACGGACGCACCTTCGACTCGCCCGAGGCCAGTTCGGGCAGGCTTCGCGGAGAAGCAACCTTGGCCAGATCGCCTCGCCAGCCGATCGGATCGCAGGAGCATTTAATGCAAGGATCGCCTGACACCTTATCCTGACGCGTGCTCTCCAGTCGACAAGGCCGAAGTGACCGCAGTCACTTCGCCCCTCCACTGACTGACCTGACAGGAAAACAGCGCCGCCTGCGCTGCTCCGACTGTTGTGCCACCCACCAGGGTGAGGCTGACAAGCAGCCAAGTCCAGCCTCGGGTGCCATAGGAATCTCCGCCTCGCCCGACCCCAGGGTTCGGACTCAACCTCGACCTCGGACGACGGTCTCCGCCTCGCTCGACCCCAAGGCTCGGGCTCAACCTCGACTCGGAAGACGGTCTCCGCCTCGCCCGACCCCAGGGCTCGGACTCAACCTCGACCTCGGACGACGGTCTCCGCCTCGCCCGACCCCAGGGCTCGGACTCAACCTCGACCTCAGACGACGGTCTCCGCCTCGCCCGACCCTCGGGCTCGGGCTCAACCTCGACCTCCGGACGACGGTCTCCGCCTCGCCCGGCCCCCAGGCTCGGACTCAACCTCGACCTCGGAGGAGCCACCACCTTGCTCCGGCCGACCACGCCACAAGGGGGGGCCATCATTACCCTACCCCTAGCTAGCCCAGGCTATGGGGAACAAGACCAGCGTCCCATCTGGCTCGCCCCGGTAAAACAAGTAATGATGGCACCCCGCGTGCTCCATGACAACGGCGGTTCTCAGCCCCTTACGGAAGCAAGGAGACGTCAGCAAGGATCCGACAGCCCCGACAGCTGTGCTTCTACAGGGCTCAAGCGCTCCTCCGATGGCCACGACGCCACATGAACAGGGCTCCAACACCTCTCCGACAGCCACGTCGGCATGTACATAGGGCTCTGGCTCCTCTCCGCTAGACACGTTAGCACACTGCTACACCCCCCGTTGTACACCTGGACCCTCTCCTTACGTCTATAAAAGGAAGGTTTAGGGCCCTCGTACGAAAAGGTGGCCGCGTGGAAGAACGGGCTGACGCGCAGTCTCACGCCCTCTCTCTCTCTCCCTCACGAACGCTTGTAACCCCCTACTGCAAGCGCATCCGCCCTGGGCGCAGGACAACACGAGGCCGTGGTTTCCCCTCGCCGGTTTTCCCCCCTTGTGTCTCCGTCTCGCGCCGACCCATCTGGGCTGAGACACGCAGCGACAATTTACTCGTCGGTCCAGGGACCCCCCAGGGTCGAAACGCCGACAGTTGGCGCGCCAGGTAGGGGCCTGCTGCGTGTTGACGAACAGCTTCCCGTCAAGCTCCAGATGGGGAGTCTCCAGCAACCTCTCCAACCCGGCACGAAGCTCTATTTCGGGAGTCTCGAGTTCATGTCCCTCGACGGCAGCTACGACATGATACTCCTTCCTCCGTCGCGCGACAACGACAATAGCGGCCGTCAGCCCGCCCGCCGGCGGCGGAATCGACGACGTCTTCCTCGCGTGGCGGAAGAACAGCATCCGAGTCTGTCCCGTCACCTTCCTCGTCGACGAGGAAGGAGGCGGAGCAATCATGGCCAAGCAGGAGGCGGCGCCTCGTCGGCTGTCAAGCGAGTCGACGACGCCAGCGCCCCAGTGGGGGACACGTCGGGCGTTGACCTCGCGTCTGAGACGAAGATGAGCGTCGTTTCCCCACAACACGCCAACCCCAAGCAGACGAACAACGCCAGCACGCTCGCGGAGGACTTACTGGGCGTTAGCCTCGTACCTGAGATAACGGTGCAGTCCGCCCCCGACGCGACTTCGTCACCGTCCGTCGATCAAGAGGTACCATCTGTTTCCCATCCTGTGCCTTTTAGATTCAGCTTCGACCCACCAAGCGATCCCACTTTGGTGGACACTTTCATAAAGGCGTATCCGAACCTTCCGGGGTACCATATGTGGTCAACCTAGGACAGATGACGACCGTCTCGACCTACGGGCCCCCGGGTTCCGAGGAAGACGACGAGCCCGACTCTGGTTGGGATTTCTCCGGGCTCGATAACCCCAGTGCCATGCAGGACTTCATGACCGCATGCGACTGCTGCCTCTCCGATTGTCCCGATGGTAGCCACAGCCTCGGCGACGAGGACTGTGGCCCAAGTCGCGAATGTTTCCACGTCGATCTAGAGGGTCTCGACGAAGGCAACCACCTTGGTATGCTAGAGGACGGTGATCCCTCTAGGCCTGCGCCTCGCGTTGACATCCTTCGGAAGCTAGTTGTGGTCCTAGTCCCTGCGGGGGGTCAGGACACACAGCTCGAGCAAATCCGCGAGATGCAGGCCAGGCTCGACGAGGAAGCAGGACAACTTGTGCAGCTCCGGCAGAACATCGGGCAGGAGCGGGCAGGCCGAGCACCAGCCGGAGAAGCGCGTCATCTAGCCCAGGACGTCCAATGCCGCATCGCCGACGATGCCAGGGCAAGGCTGCCCCCGGCTTCCAGTGGGGTCGGTCAGAACCTGGCTGCGGTGGCAATACTACTCCGAGCAATGCCGGAACCATCCACCACCGAGGGACGGTGTATCCAGGGAGAACTCAAGAATCTCCTGGAGGATGTCGCGGTCCGACGGGCTGAAAGCTCTGCCTCCCAAAGGCAAGGATACCCCCCGGAGCATCGCGCTGCGACTTCCCGATTCATGCGGGAAGCCTCGGTCCACACCGGGCGCACGCGGGACACAGCGCCTGCGGCCCCGGGCCGCCTCAGCAAGGAGCACCATCGTCGCGACCGTCGAGCCCACCTCGATGAGAGGGTGCGCCGAGGCTACCACCCCAGGCGTGGGGGACGCTACGACAGCGAGGAGGATCAGAGCCCTTCGCCCGAATGTAGCATCCCAAAAATTCAAATTCTGAAATATTCTCAAACTTGCTCTAAATTCAAATGAATTTCAAATTTTGTTTCAAGATGTTTGTTTGCAAGTTGATATCAGCAAGTAAATTATAGTGGTCTATATTCTCTCTAAAATCCTCCTCAAAATATCTTACAAATATTTTCCCTAGTGATCCCTTCAAGTTCTTTCTAGAAATATTGCCTAGATATTCCACCGATATATCTCCAAGTATTTTCCTCCTGAGAAATACCTTCAGAATCATTTTCAAGTCCCTACAAATATTTTCTTCATAACTTTCCTCATGCCCATACGTATACGTATGCCTCCGGTGTCATACGTTGAGCTCTACAAGCTAATTACACTCATATAAGACAAATCCATGCTAATCTCCCACTAATCCTCTCATCCTCCCACTAATCCTCTCATCCCTCCCCCTAATCCCCCCACCATGGCTATAAATAGAGGGGCAAGGGCCTCCTCTCATCCCACCCCAAGCCATTTCATGGCAACTCTCTCCCCCCCCACACACCCACTCCATGTCCCACACAAGCACACACTAGCACAAGGATCGTTC